>NW_027473511.1:0-259148 GCF_050947335.1 Megachile rotundata | reverse complement strand
GTCATACTATCGATCATATACGCATAATATGGCTAGTAATATGAGTTAGATTGATAATAATAAGAGTAATAAGTATAGTAATTGTCGTTCTATCGATCATTTAAGCATAAAAAGGCTAATAATATGAGTTAGATTGATAATACTAAGAGTAGTGAGTATAGTAATTCTCGTTCTATCGATCATATAAGCATAATATGGCTAATAATATGAGTTAGATTGATAATAATAAGAGTAATAAGTACAGTAATTGTCGTTCTATGGATCATATAAGCATAATATGGCTAATAATATGAGATAGGTTGATAATAATAAGAGTAATAGGTATAGTAAATGTCGTGCTATCGATCTTATCTGCATAATATGGTTAATAATATGAGTTAGATTGATAATAGTGAGTGTAATAAGTATAGTAATTGTCGTTCTATCGATCATTTAAGCATAATATGGCTAATAATATGAGATAGATAGATAATAATAAGAGTAATGAGTATAGTAATTGTAGTTCTATCGATCATATCTGCATAATATGGTTAATAATATGAGTTAGATTCATAATAATAAGAGTAATAAGTATGGTAATTGTCGTTCTTTCGATCATTTAAGCATAATATGGCTAATAATATGAGTTAGGTTGATAATAATAAGAGTAATAAGTATAGTGACTGTCGTTCTATCGATCAAATTTGCATAATATGGTTAATAATATGAGTTAGATTGATAACAGTGAGTGTAATAAGTATAGTAATTGTCGTTCTGTCGATCATGTAAGCATAATATGGCTAATAATATGAGTTAGATTGATAATAATAAGAGTAATACGTATAGTAATTGTCGTTCTATCGATCATTTAAGCATAATATGGCTAATAATATGAGTTAGGTTGATAATAGTAAGAGTAATAAGTATAGTAATTGTCGTTCTATCGATCATTTAAGCATAATATGGCTAATAATATGAGTTAGATTGATAATAATAAGAGTAGTGAGTATAGTAATTGTAGTTCTATCGATCATATCTGCATAATATGGTTAATAATATGAGTGAGATTGATAATAATAAGAGTAGTGAGTATAGTAATTGTCATACTATCGATCATATACGCATAATATGGCTAGTAATATGAGTTAGATTGATAATAATAAGAGTAATAAGTATAGTAATTGTCGTTCTATCGATCATTTAAGCATAATATGGCTAATAATATGAGTTAGATTCATAATAATAAGAGTAATATGTATAGTAATTGTCGTTCTATCGATCATATAAGCATAATATGGCTAATAATATGAGTTAGATTGATAATAATAAGAGTAGTGAGTATAGTAATTGTCATTCTATCGATTATATGCGCATAATATGGCTAATAATATGAGTTGGATTGATAAAAATAAGAGTAATAAGTATAGTGAATGTCGTTCTATCGATCATATCAGCATAATATGGGTAATAATATGAGTTAGATTGATAATAGTGAGTGTAATAAGTATAGTAATTGTCGTTCTATCGAACATATTAGCATAATATGGCTAATAATATGAGTTAGATTGATAATAATAAGAGTAATAAGTATAGTAATTGTCGTTCTATCGATCATTTAAGCATAATATGGCTAATAATATGAGATAGATTGATAATAATAAGAGTAATGAGTATAGTAATTGTAGTTCTATCGATCATATCTGCATAATATGGTTAATAATATGAGTTAGATTCATAATAATAAGAGTAATAAGTATAGTAATTGTCGTTCTATCGATCATTTAAGCATAATATGGCTAATAATATCAGTTAGGTTGATAATAGCAAGAGCAATAAGTATAGTAATTGTCGTTCTATCGATCATTTAAGCATAATATGGCTAATAATATGAGTTAGATTGATAATAATAAGAATAATAAGTATAGCAATTGTCGTTCTCTCGATCATATAAGCATAATATGGCTAATAATATGAGTTAGGTTGATAATAAGAGTAATAAGTATAGTATTTGTCGTTCTATCGATCATATAAGCATAATATGGCTAATAATATGAGTTAGATTGATAATAATAAGAGTAATAAGTACAGTAATTGTCGTTCTATCGATCATATAAGCATAATATGGCTAATAATATGAGTTAGAGTGATAATACTAGGAGTAGTGAGTATAGTAATTCTCATTCTATCGATCATATAAGCATAATATGGCTAATAAAATGAGTTAGATTGATAATAATTAGAGTAACGAGTATAGTAATAGTAGTTCTATCGATCATATCTGCGTAATATGGTTAATAATATGAGTTAGATTCATAATAATAAGAGTAATAAGTATAGTAATTGTCGTTCTATCGATCATTTAAGCATAATATGGCTAATAATATGAGTTAGGTTGATAATAATAAGAGTAATAAGTATAGTGACTGTCGTTCATCGATCAAATTTGCATAATATGGTTAATAATATGAGTTAGATTGATAACAGTGAGTGTAATAAGTATAGTAATTGTCGTTCTGTCGATCATGTAAGCATAATATGGCTAATAATATGAGTTAGATTGATAATAATAAGAGTAATACGTATAGTAATTGTCGTTCTATCGATCATATAAGCATAATATGGCTAATAATATGAGTTAGATTGATAATAATAAGAGTAATAAGTATAGTAATTGTCGTTCTATCGATCATTTAAGCATAATATGGCTAATAATATGAGTTAGATTGATATTACTAAGAGTAGTGAGTATAGTAATTCTCGTTCTATCGATCATATAAGCATAATATGGCTAATAATATGAGTAAGGTTGATAATAATAAGAGTGATAAGTACAGTAATTGTCGTTCTATCGATCATATAAGCATAATATGGCTAATAATATGAGTTAGAGTGATAATACTAGGAGTAGTGAGTATAGTAATTCTCATTCTATCGATCATATAAGCATAATATGGCTAATAATATGAGTTAGATTGATAATAATAAGAGTAATGAGTATAGTAATAGTAGTTCTATCGATCATATCTGCGTAATATGGTTAATAATATGAGTTAGATTGATAATAGTGAGTGTAATAAGTATAGTAATTGTCGTTCTATCGATCATATTAGCATAATATGGTTAATAATATGAGTTAGATTGATAATAATAAGAGTAATAAGTACAGTAATTGTCGTTCTATCGATCATATAAGCATAATATGGCTAATAATATGAGTTAGGTTGATAATAATAAGAGTAATAAGTATAGCAATTGTCGTTCTATCGATCATTTAAGCATAATATGGTTAATAATATGAGTTAGATTGATAATAATAAGAGTAATAAGTATAGTAATTGTCGTTCTATCGATCATATAAGCATAATATGGCTTATAATATGAGTTGGGTTGATAATAATAAGAGTAATAGGTATAGTAAATGTCGTGCTATCGATCTTATCTGCATAATATGGTTAATAATATGAGTTAGATTGATAATAGTGAGTGTAATAAGTATAGTAATTGTCGTTCTATCGATCATATTAGCATAATATGGTTAATAATATGAGTTAGATTGATAATAATAAGAGTAGTGAGTATAGTAATTGTCATACTATCGATCATATACGCATAATATGGCTAGTAATATGAGTTAGATTGATAATAATAAGAGTAATAAGTATAGTAATTGTCGTTCTATCGATCAAATTTGCATAATATGTCTAATAATAAGAGTTAGATTGATAATAATAAGAATAATAACTATAGTAATTGTCGTTCTATCGATCATATAAGCATAATATGGCTAATAATATGAGTTAGGTTGATAATAATAAGAGTAATAAGTATAGTAATTGTCGTTCTGTCGATCATTTAAGCATAATATGGCTAATAATATGAGTTAGATTGATAATAATAAGAATAATAAGTATAGTAATTGTCGTTCTATCGATCATATAAGCATAATATGGCTAATAATATGAGTTAGGTTGATAATAATAAGAGTAATAGGTATAGTAAATGTCGTGCTATCGATCTTATCTGCATAATATGGTTAATAATATGAGTTAGATTGATAATAGTGAGTGTAATAAGTATAGTAATTGTCGTTCTATCGATCATATTAGCATAATATGGTTAATAATATGAGTTAGATTGATAATAGTAAGAGTAGTGAGTATAGTAATTGTCATACTATCGATCATATACGCATAATATGGCTAGTAATATGAGTTAGATTGATAATAATAAGAGTAATAAGTATAGTAATTGTCGTTCTATCGATCATTCAAGCATAATATGGCTAATAATATGAGTTAGATTGATAATAATAAGAGTAGTGAGTATAGTAATTGTAGTTCTATCGATCATATCTGCATAATATGGTTAATAATATGAGTTAGATTCATAATAATAAGAGTAATAAGTATAGTACTTGTCGTTCTATCGATCATTTAAGCATGATATGGCTAATAATATGAGTTAGATTCATAATAATAAGAGTAATATGTATAGTAATTGTCGTTCTATCGATCATATAAGCATAATATGGCTAATAATATGAGTTAGATTGATAATAATAAGAGTAGTGAGTATAGTAATTGTCATTCTATCGATCATATACGCATAATATGGCTAATAATATGAGTTGGATTGATAATAATAAGAGTAATAAGTATAGTGAATGTCGTTCTATCGATCATATCAGCATAATATGGGTAATAATATGAGTTAGATTGATAATAGTGAGTGTAATAAGTATAGTAATTGTCGTTCTATCGATCATATTAGCATAATATGGTTAATAATATGAGTTAGACTGATAATAATAAGAGTAATAAGTACAGTAATTGTCGTTCTGTCGATCATATAAGCATAATATGGCTAATTATATGAGTTAGATTGATAATAATAACAGTAATAAGTGTAGTAATTGTCGTTCTATCGATCATTTAAGCATAATATGGCTAATAATATGAGTTAGATTGATATTACTAAGAGTAGTGAGTATAGTAATTCTCGTTCTATCGATCATATAAGCATAATATGGCTAATAATATGAGTTAGGTTGATAATAATAAGAGTGATAAGTACAGTAATTGTCGTTCTATCGATCATATAAGCATAGTATGGCTAATAATATGAGTTAGAGTGATAATACTAGGAGTAGTGAGTATAGTAATTCTCATTCTATCGATCATATAAGCATAATATGGCTAATAATATGAGTTAGATTGATAATAATAAGAGTAATGAGTATAGTAATAGTAGTTCTATCGATCATATCTGCGTAATATGGTTAATAATATGAGTTAGATTGATAATAGTGAGTGTAATAAGTATAGTAATTGTCGTTCTATCGATCATATTAGCATAATATGGTTAATAATATGAGTTAGATTGATAATAATAAGAGTAATAAGTACAGTAATTGTCGTTCTGTCGATCATATATGCATAATATGGCTAATTATATGAGTTAGATTTATAATAATAACAGTAATAAGTATAGTAATTGTCGTTCTATCGATAATATAAGCATAATATGGCTAATAATATGAGTAAGGTTGATCATAATAAGAGTAATAAGTATAGTGATTGTCGTTCTATCGATCAAATTTGCATAATATGGCTAATAATATGAGTTAGATTGATAATAATAAGAATAATAAGTATAGTAATTGTCGTTCTATCGATCATATAAGCATAATATGGCTAATAATATGAGTTAGGTTGATAATAATAAGAGTAATAGGTATAGTAAATGTCGTGCTATCGATCTTATCTGCATAATATGGTTAATAATATGAGTTAGATTGATAATAGTGAGTGTAATAAGTATAGTAATTGTCGTTCTATCGATCATATTAGCATAATATGGTTAATAATATGAGATAGATTGATAATAATAAGAGTAGTGAGTATAGTAATTGTCATACTATCGATCATATACGCATAATATGGCTAGTAATATGAGTTAGATTGATAATAATAAGAGTAATAAGTATAGTAATTGTCGTTCTATCGATCATTCAAGCATAATATGGCTAATAATATGAGTTAGATTGATAATAATAAGAGTAGCGAGTATAGTAATTGTAGTTCTATCGATCATATCTGCATAATATGGCTAATAATATGAGTTAGATTGATAATAATAAGAGTAATGAGTATAGTAATAGTAGTTCTATCGATCATATCTGCGTAATATGGTTAATAATATGAGTTAGATTGATAATAGTGAGTGTAATAAGTATAGTAATTGTCGTTCTATCGATCATATTAGCATAATATGGTTAATAATATGAGTTAGATTGATAATAATAAGAGTAATAAGTACAGTAATTGTCGTTCTGTCGATCATATATGCATAATATGGCTAATTATATGAGTTAGATTTATAATAATAACAGTAATAAGTATAGTAATTGTCGTTCTATCGATAATATAAGCATAATATGGCTAATAATATGAGTAAGGTTGATCATAATAAGAGTAATAAGTATAGTGATTGTCGTTCTATCGATCAAATTTGCATAATATGGCTAATAATATGAGTTAGATTGATAATAATAAGAATAATAAGTATAGTAATTGTCGTTCTATCGATCATATAAGCATAATATGGCTAATAATATGAGTTAGGTTGATAATAATAAGAGTAATAAGTATAGTAATTGTCGTTCTATCGATCATTTAAGCATAATATGGCTAATAATATGAGTTAGATTGATAATAATAAGAGTAATAAGTATAGCAATTGTCGTTCTATCGATCATTTAAGCATAATATGGTTAATAATATGAGTTAGATTGATAATAATAAGAGTAATAAGTATAGTAATTGTCGTTCTATCGATCATATAAGCATAATATGGCTAATAATATGAGTTAGGTTGATAATAATAAGAGTAATAGGTATAGTAAATGTCGTGCTATCGATCTTATCTGCATAATATGGTTAATAATATGAGTTAGATTGATAATAGTGAGTGTAATAAGTATAGTAATTGTCGTTCTATCGATCATATTAGCATAATATGGTTAATAATATGAGTTAGATTGATAATAATAAGAGTAGTGAGTATAGTAATTGTAGTTCTATCGATCATATCTGCATAATATGGTTAATAATATGAGTTAGATTCATAATAATAAGAGTAATAAGTATAGTACTTGTCGTTCTATCGATCATTTAAGCATAATATGGCTAATAATATGAGTTAGATTCATAATACTAAGAGTAATATGTATAGTAATTGTCGTTCTATCGATCATATAAGCATAATATGGCTAATAATATGAGTTAGATTGATAATAATAAGAGTAGTGAGTATAGTAATTGTCATTCTATCGATCATATACGCATAATATGGCTAATAATATGAGTTGGATTGATAATAATAAGAGTAATAAGTAGAGTAATTGTCGTTCTGTCGATCATATAAGCATAATATGGCTAATTATATGAGTTAGATTGATAATAATAACAGTAATAAGTGTAGTAATTGTCGTTCTATCGATAATATAAGCATAATATGGCTAATAATATGAGTTAGGTTGATAATAATAAGAGTAATAAGTATAGTGATTGTCGTTCTATCGATCAAATTTGCATAATATGTCTAATAATATGAGTTAGATTGATAATAATAAGAATAATAAGTATAGTAATTGTCGTTCTATCGATCATATAAGCATAATATGGCTAATAATATGAGTTAGGTTGATAATAATAAGAGTAGTGAGTATAGTAATTGTCGTTCTATCGATCATATAAGCATAATATGGCTAATAATATGAGTTAGGTTGATAATAATAAGAGTAATAAGTATAGTAATTGTCGTTCTATCGATCATATTAGCATAATATGGTTAATAATATGAGTTAGATTGATAATAATAAGAGTAATAAGTACAGTAATTGTCGTTCTGTCGATCATATAAGCATAATATGGCTAATTATATGAGTTAGATTGATAATAATAACAGTAATAAGTGTAGTAATAGTCGTTCTATCGATAATATAAGCATAATATGGCTAATAATATGAGTTAGGTTGATAATAATAAGAGTAATAAGTATAGTGATTGTCGTTCTATCGATCAAATTTGCATAATATGTCTAATAATATGAGTTAGATTGATAGTAATAAGAATAATAAGTATAGTAATTGTCGTTCTATCGATCATATAAGCATAATATGGCTAATAATATGAGTTAGGTTGATAATAATAAGAGTAATAAGTATAGTAATTGTCGTTCTGTCGACCATTTAAGCATAATATGGCTAATAATATGAGTTAGATTGATAATAATAAGAATAATAAGTATAGTAATTGTCGTTCTATCGATCATATAAGCATAATATGGCTAATAATATGAGTTAGGTTGATAATAATAAGAGTAGTGAGTATAGTAATTGTCGTTCTATCGATCATATAAGCATAATATGGCTAATAATATGAGTTAGGTTGATAATAATAAGAGTAATAAGTATAGTAATTGTCGTTCTATCGATCATATTAGCATAATATGGTTAATAATATGAGTTAGATTGATAATAATAAGAGTAATAAGTACAGTAATTGTCGTTCTGTCGATCATATAAGCATAATATGGCTAATTATATGAGTTAGATTGATAATAATAACAGTAATAAGTGTAGTAATAGTCGTTCTATCGATAATATAAGCATAATATGGCTAATAATATGAGTTAGGTTGATAATAATAAGAGTAATAAGTATAGTGATTGTCGTTCTATCGATCAAATTTGCATAATATGTCTAATAATATGAGTTAGATTGATAGTAATAAGAATAATAAGTATAGTAATTGTCGTTCTATCGATCATATAAGCATAATATGGCTAATAATATGAGTTAGGTTGATAATAATAAGAGTAATAAGTATAGTAATTGTCGTTCTGTCGACCATTTAAGCATAATATGGCTAATAATATGAGTTAGATTGATAATAATAAGAATAATAAGTATAGTAATTGTCGTTCTATCGATCATATAAGCATAATATGGCTAATAATATGAGTTAGGTTGATAATAATAAGAGTAATAGGTATAGTAAATGTCGTGCTATCGATCTTATCTGCATAATATGGTTAATAATATGAGTTAGATTGATAATAGTGAGTGTAATAAGTATAGTAATTGTCGTTCTATCGATCATATTAGCATAATATGGTTAATAATATGAGTTAGATTGATAATAATAAGAGTAGTGAGTATAGTAATTGTCATAGTATCGATCATATACGCATAATATGGCTAGTAATATGAGTTAGATTGATAATAATAAGAGTAATAAGTATAGTAATTGTCGTTCTATCGATCATTCAAGCATAATATGGCTAATAATATGAGTTAGATTGATAATAATAAGAGTAGTGAGTATAGTAATTGTAGTTCTATCGATCATATCTGCATAATATGGTTAATAATATGAGTTAGATTCATAATAATAAGAGTAATAAGTATAGTACTTGTCGTTCTATCGATCATTTAAGCATAATATGGCTAATAATATGAGTTAGATTCATAATAATAAGAGTCATATGTATAGTAATTGTCGTTCTATCGATCATATAAGCATAATATGGCTAATAATATGAGTTAGATTGATAATAATAAGAGTAGTGAGTATAGTAATTGTCATTCTATCGATCATATACGCATAATATGGCTAATAATATGAGTTGGATTGATAATAATAAGAGTAATAAGTATAGTGAATGTCGTTCTATCGATCATATCAGCATAATATGGGTAATAATATGAGTTAGGTTGATAATAGTGAGTGTAATAAGTATAGTAATTGTCGTTCTATCGATCATATTAGCATAATATGGTTAATAATATGAGTTAGATTGATAATAATAAGAGTAATAAGTACAGTAATTGTCGTTCTGTCGATCATATAAGCATAATATGGCTAATTATATGAGTTAGATTGATAATAATAACAGTAATAAGTGTAGTAATTGTCGTTCTATCGATAATATAAGCATAATATGGCTAATAATATGAGTTAGGTTGATAATAATAAGAGTAATAAGTATAGTGATTGTCGTTCTATCGATCGAATTTGCATAATATGTCTAATAATATGAGTTAGATTGATAATAATAAGAATAATAAGTATAGTAATTGTCGTTCTATCGATCATATAAGCATAATATGGCTAATAATATGAGTTAGGTTGATAATAATAAGAGTAATGAGTATAGTAATTGTCGTTCTATCGATCATATAAGCATAATATGGCTAATAATATGAGTTAGGTTGATAATAATAAGAGTAATAGGTATTGTAAATGTCGTGCTATCGATCTTATCTGCATAATATGGTTAATAATATGAGTTAGATTGATAATAGTGAGTGTAATAAGTATAGTAATTGTCGTTCTATCGATCATAGTAGCATAATATGGTTAATAATATGAGTTAGATTGATAATAATAAGAGTAGTGAGTATAGTAATTGTCATACTATCGATCATATACGCATAATATGGCTAGTAATATGAGTTAGATTGATAATAATAAGAGTAATAAGTATAGTAATTGTCGTTCTATCGATCATTCAAGCATAATATGGCTAATAATATGAGTTAGATTGATAATAATAAGAGTAGTGAGTATAGTAATTGTAGTTCTATCGATCATATCTGCATAATATGGTTAATAATATGAGTTAGATTCATAATAATAAGAGTAATAAGTATAGTACTTGTCGTTCTATCGATCATTTAAGCATAATATGGCTAATAATATGAGTTAGATTCATAATAATAAGAGTAATATGTATAGTAATTGTCGTTCTATCGATCATATAAGCATAATATGGCTAATAATATGAGTTTGATTGATAATAATAAGAGTAGTGAGTATAGTAATTGTCATTCTATCGATCATATACGCATAATATGGCTAATAATATGAGTTGGATTGATAATAATAAGAGTAATAAGTATAGTGAATGTCGTTCTATCGATCATATCAGCATAATATGGGTAATAATATGAGTTAGATTGATAATAGTGAGTGTAATAAGTATAGTAATTGTCGTTCTATCGATCATATTAGCATAATATGGTTAATAATATGAGTTAGATTGATAATAATAAGAGTAATAAGTACAGTAATTGTCGTTCTGTCGATCATATAAGCATAATATGGCTAATTATATGAGTTAGATTGATAATAATAACAGTAATAAGTGTAGTAATTGTCGTTCTATCGATAATATAAGCATAATATGGCTAATAATATGAGTTGGGTTGATAATAATAAGAGTAATAGGTATAGTAAATGTCGTGCTATCGATCTTATCTGCATAATATGGTTAATAATATGAGTTAGATTGATAATAGTGAGTGTAATAAGTATAGTAATTGTCGTTCTATCGATCATATTAGCATAATATGGTTAATAATATGAGTTAGATTGATAATAATAAGAGTAGTGAGTATAGTAATTGTCATAGTATCGATCATATACGCATAATATGGCTAGTAATATGAGTTAGATTGATAATAATAAGAGTAATAAGTATAGTAATTGTCGTTCTATCGATCATTCAAGCATAATATGGCTAATAATATGAGTTAGATTGATAATAATAAGAGTAGTGAGTATAGTAATTGTAGTTCTATCGATCATATCTGCATAATATGGTTAATAATATGAGTTAGATTCATAATAATAAGAGTAATAAGTATAGTACTTGTCGTTCTATCGATCATTTAAGCATAATATGGCTAATAATATGAGTTAGATTCATAATAATAAGAGTAATATGTATAGTAATTGTCGTTCTATCGATCATATAAGCATAATATGGCTAATAATATGAGTTAGATTGATAATAATAACAGTAATAAGTGTAGTAATTGTCGTTCTATCGATAATATAAGCATAATATGGCTAATAATATGAGTTGGGTTGATAATAATAAGAGTAATAAGTATAGTGATTGTCGTTCTATCGATCAAATTTGCATAATATGTCTAATAATATGAGTTAGATTGATAATAATAAGAATAATAAGTATAGTAATTGTCGTTCTATCGATCATATAAGCATAATATGGCTAATAATATGAGTTAGGTTGATAATAATAAGAGTAATAAGTATAGTAATTGTCGTTCTGTCGATCATTTAAGCATAATATGGCTAATAATATGAGTTAGATTGATAATAATAAGAATAATAAGTATAGTAATTGTCGTTCTATCGATCATATAAGCATAATATGGCTAATAATATGAGTTAGGTTGATAATAATAAGAGTAATAGGTATAGTAAATGTCGTGCTATCGATCTTATCTGCATAATATGGTTAATAATATGAGTTAGATTGATAATAGTGAGTGTAATAAGTATAGTAATTGTCGTCCTATCGATCATATTAGCATAATATGGTTAATAATATGAGTTAGATTGATAATAATAAGAGTAGTGAGTATAGTAATTGTCATACTATCGATCATATACGCATAATATGGCTAGTAATATGAGTTAGATTGATAGTAATAAGAGTAATAAGTATAGTAATTGTCGTTCCATCGATCATTTAAGCATAATATGGCTAATAATATGAGTTAGATTGATAATAATAAGAGTAGTGAGTATAGTAATTGTAGTTCTATCGATCATATCTGCATAATATGGTTAATAATATGAGTTAGATTCATAATAATAAGAGTAATAAGTATAGTAATTGTCGTTCTATCGATCATTTAAGCATAATATGGCTAATAATATGAGTTAGGTTCATAATAATAAGAGTAATATGTATAGTAATTGTCGTTCTATCGATCATATAAGCATAATATGGCTAATAATATGAGTTAGATTGATAATAATAAGAGTAGTGAGTATAGTAATTGTCATTCTATCGATCATATACGCATAATATGGCTAATAATATGAGTTGGATTGATAATAATAAGAGTAATATGTATAGTGAATGTCGTTCTATCGATCATATCAGCATAATATGTTTAATAATATGAGTTAGATTGATAATAATAAGAGTAGTGAGTATAGTAATTGTCATTCTATCGATCATATACGCATAATATTGCTAATAATATGAGTTGGATTGATAATAATAAGAGTAATATGTATAGTGAATGTCGTTCTATCGATCATATCAGCATAATATGTTTAATAATATGAGTTAGATTGATAATAGTGAGTGTAATAAGTATAGTAATTGTCGTTCTATCGATCATATTAGCATAATATGGTTAATAATATGAGTTAGATTGATAATAATAAGAGTAATAAGTATAGTAATTGTCGTTCTATCGATCATTTAAGCATAAAAAGGCTAATAATATGAGTTAGATTGATAATAATAAGAGTAGTGAGTATAGTAATTGTAGTTCTATCCATCATATCTGCATAATATGGTTAATAATATGAGTTAGATTCATAATAATAAGAGTAATAAGTATAGTAATTGTCGTTCTATCGATCATTTAAGCATAATATGGCTAACAATATGAGTTAGGTTGATAATAGTAAGAGTAATAAGTATAGTAATTGTCGCTCTATCGATCATTTAAGCATAATATGGCTAACAATATGAGTTAGGTTGATAATAGTAAGAGTAATAAGTATAGTAATTCTCGTTCTATCGATCATATAAGCATAATATGGCTAATAATATGAGTTAGATTCATAATAATAAGAGTAATAAGTACAGTAATTGTCGTTCTATCGATCATATAAGCATAATATGGCTAATAATATGAGATAGGTTGATAATAATAAGAGTAATAGGTATAGTAAATGTCGTGCTATCGATCTTATCTGCATAATATGGTTAATAATATGAGTTAGATAGATAATAGTGAGTGTAATAAGTATAGTAATTGTCCGTCTATCGATCATATTAGCATAATATGGTTAATAATATGAGTTAGATTGATAATAATAAGAGTAGTGAGTATAGTAATTGTCATACTATCGATCATATACGCATAATATGGCTAGTAATATGAGTTAGATTTATAATAATAAGAGTAATAAGTATAGTAATTGTCGTTCTATCGATCATTTAAGCATAATATGGCTAATAATATGAGTTAGATTCATAATAATAAGAGTAATATGTATAGTAATTGTCGTTCTATCGATCATATAAGCATAATATGGCTAATAATATGAGTTAGATTGATAATAATAAGAGTAGTGAGTATAGTAATTGTCATTCTATCGATCATATACGCATAATATGGCTAATAATATGAGTTGGATTGATAATAATAAGAGTAATAAGTATAGTGAATGTCGTTCTATCGATCATATCAGCATAATATGGGTAATAATATTAGTTAGATTGATAATAATAAGAGTAATAAGTATAGTAATTGTCGTTCTATCGATCATTTAAGCATAATATGGCTAATAATATGAGATAGATAGATAATAATAAGAGTAATGAGTATAGTAATTGTAGTTCTATCGATCATATCTGCATAATATGGTTAATAATATGAGTTAGATTCATAATAATAAGAGTAATAAGTATGGTAATTGTCGTTCTATCGATCATTTAAGCATAATATGGCTAATAATATGAGTTAGGTTGATAATAATAAGAGTAATAAGTATAGTGACTGTCGTTCTATCGATCAAATTTGCATAATATGGTTAATAATATGAGTTAGATTGATAACAGTGAGTGTAATAAGTATAGTAATTGTCGTTCTGTCGATCATGTAAGCATAATATGGCTAATAATATGAGTTAGATTGATAATAATAAGAGTAATACGTATAGTAATTGTCGTTCTATCGATCATTTAAGCATAATATGGCTAATAATATGAGTTAGGTTGATAATAGTAAGAGTAATAAGTATAGTAATTGTCGTTCTATCGATCATTTAAGCATAATATGGCTAATAATATGAGTTAGATTGATAATAATAAGAGTAGTGAGTATAGTAATTGTAGTTCTATCGATCATATCTGCATAATATGGTTAATAATATGAGTTAGATTCATAATAATAAGAGTAATAAGTATAGTAATTGTCGTTCTATCGATCATTTAAGCATAATATGGCTAATAATATGAGTTAGGTTGATAATAGTAAGAGTAATAAGTATAGTAATTGTCGTTCTATCGATCATTTAAGCATAATATGGCTAATAATATGAGTTAGATTCATAATAATAAGAGTAATATGTATAGTAATTGTCGTTCTATCGATCATATAAGCATAATATGGCTAATAATATGAGTTAGATTGATAATAATAAGAGTAGTGAGTATAGTAATTGTCATTCTATCGATTATATGCGCATAATATGGCTAATAATATGAGTTGGATTGATAAAAATAAGAGTAATAAGTATAGTGAATGTCGTTCTATCGATCATATCAGCATAATATGGGTAATAATATGAGTTAGATTGATAATAGTGAGTGTAATAAGTATAGTAATTGTCGTTCTATCGATCATATTAGCATAATATGGCTAATAATATGAGTTAGATTGATAATAATAAGAGTAATAAGTATAGTAATTGTCGTTCTATCGATCATTTAAGCATAATATGGCTAATAATATGAGATAGATTGATAATAATAAGAGTAATGAGTATAGTAATTGTAGTTCTATCGATCATATCTGCATAATATGGTTAATAATATGAGTTAGATTCATAATAATAAGAGTAATAAGTATAGTAATTGTCGTTCTATCGATCATTTAAGCATAATATGGCTAATAATATCAGTTAGGTTGATAATAGCAAGAGCAATAAGTATAGTAATTGTCGTTCTATCGATCATTTAAGCATAATATGGCTAATAATATGAGTTAGATTGATAATAATAAGAATAATAAGTATAGCAATTGTCGTTCTCTCGATCATATAAGCATAATATGGCTAATAATATGAGTTAGGTTGATAATAAGAGTAATAAGTATAGTATTTGTCGTTCTATCGATCATATAAGCATAATATGGCTAATAATATGAGTTAGATTGATAATAATAAGAGTAATAAGTACACTAATTGTCGTTCTATCGATCATATAAGCATAATATGGCTAATAATATGAGTTAGAGTGATAATACTAGGAGTAGTGAGTATAGTAATTCTCATTCTATCGATCATATAAGCATAATATGGCTAATAAAATGAGTTAGATTGATAATAATTAGAGTAACGAGTATAGTAATAGTAGTTCTATCGATCATATCTGCGTAATATGGTTAATAATATGAGTTAGATTCATAATAATAAGAGTAATAAGTATAGTAATTGTCGTTCTATCGATCATTTAAGCATAATATGGCTAATAATATGAGTTAGGTTGATAATAATAAGAGTAATAAGTATAGTGACTGTCGTTCTATCGATCAAATTTGCATAATATGGTTAATAATATGAGTTAGATTGATAACAGTGAGTGTAATAAGTATAGTAATTGTCGTTCTGTCGATCATGTAAGCATAATATGGCTAATAATATGAGTTAGATTGATAATAATAAGAGTAATACGTATAGTAATTGTCGTTCTATCGATCATATAAGCATAATATGGCTAATAATATGAGTTAGATTGATAATAATAAGAGTAATAAGTATAGTAATTGTCGTTCTATCGATCATTTAAGCATAATATGGCTAATAATATGAGTTAGATTGATATTACTAAGAGTAGTGAGTATAGTAATTCTCGTTCTATCGATCATATAAGCATAATATGGCTAATAATATGAGTAAGGTTGATAATAATAAGAGTGATAAGTACAGTAATTGTCGTTCTATCGATCATATAAGCATAATATGGCTAATAATATGAGTTAGAGTGATAATACTAGGAGTAGTGAGTATAGTAATTCTCATTCTATCGATCATATAAGCATAATATGGCTAATAATATGAGTTAGATTGATAATAATAAGAGTAATGAGTATAGTAATAGTAGTTCTATCGATCATATCTGCGTAATATGGTTAATAATATGAGTTAGATTGATAATAGTGAGTGTAATAAGTATAGTAATTGTCGTTCTATCGATCATATTAGCATAATATGGTTAATAATATGAGTTAGATTGATAATAATAAGAGTAATAAGTACAGTAATTGTCGTTCTATCGATCATATAAGCATAATATGGCTAATAATATGAGTTAGGTTGATAATAATAAGAGTAATAAGTATAGTAATTGTCGTTCTATCGATCATTTAAGCATAATATGGCTAATAATATGAGTTAGATTGATAATAATAAGAGTAGTGAGTATAGTAATTGTAGTTCTATCGATCATATCTGCATAATATGGTTAATAATATGAGTTAGATTCATAATAATAAGAGTAATAAGTATAGTACTTGTCGTTCTATCGATCATTTAAGCATAATATGGCTAATAATATGAGTTAGATTCATAATAATAAGAGTAATATGTATAGTAATTGTCGTTCTATCGATCATATAAGCATAATATGGCTAATAATATGAGTTAGATTGATAATAATAAGAGTAGTGAGTATAGTAATTGTCATTCTATCGATCATATACGCATAATATGGCTAATAATATGAGTTGGATTGATAATAATAAGAGTAATAAGTATAGTGAATGTCGTTCTATCGATCATATCAGCATAATATGGGTAATAATATGAGTTAGATTGATAATAGTGAGTGTAATAAGTATAGTAATTGTCGTTCTATCGATCATATTAGCATAATATGGTTAATAATATGAGTTAGATTGATAATAATAAGAGTAATAAGTACAGTAATTGTCGTTCTGTCGATCATATAAGCATAATATGGCTAATTATATGAGTTAGATTGATAATAATAACAGTAATAAGTGTAGTAATTGTCGTTCTATCGATCATTTAAGCATAATATGGCTAATAATATGAGTTAGATTGATATTACTAAGAGTAGTGAGTATAGTAATTCTCGTTCTATCGATCATATAAGCATAATATGGCTAATAATATGAGTTAGGTTGATAATAATAAGAGTGATAAGTACAGTAATTGTCGTTCTATCGACCATATAAGCATAGTATGGCTAATAATATGAGTTAGAGTGATAATACTAGGAGTAGTGAGTATAGTAATTCTCATTCTATCGATCATATAAGCATAATATGGCTAATAATATGAGTTAGATTGATAATAATAAGAGTAATGAGTATAGTAATAGTAGTTCTATCGATCATATCTGCGTAATATGGTTAATAATATGAGTTAGATTGATAATAGTGAGTGTAATAAGTATAGTAATTGTCGTTCTATCGATCATATTAGCATAATATGGTTAATAATATGAGTTAGATTGATAATAATAAGAGTAATAAGTACAGTAATTGTCGTTCTGTCGATCATATAAGCATAATATGGCTAATTATATGAGTTAGATTGATAATAATAACAGTAATAAGTGTAGTAATTGTCGTTCTATCGATCATTTAAGCATAATATGGCTAATAATATGAGTTAGATTGATATTACTAAGAGTAGTGAGTATAGTAATTCTCGTTCTATCGATCATATAAGCATAATATGGCTAATAATATGAGTTAGGTTGATAATAATAAGAGTGATAAGTACAGTAATTGTCGTTCTATCGATCATATAAGCATAGTATGGCTAATAATATGAGTTAGAGTGATAATACTAGGAGTAGTGAGTATAGTAATTCTCATTCTATCGATCATATAAGCATAATATGGCTAATAATATGAGTTAGATTGATAATAATAAGAGTAATGAGTATAGTAATAGTAGTTCTATCGATCATATCTGCGTAATATGGTTAATAATATGAGTTAGATTGATAATAGTGAGTGTAATAAGTATAGTAATTGTCGTTCTATCGATCATATTAGCATAATATGGTTAATAATATGAGTTAGATTGATAATAATAAGAGTAATAAGTACAGTAATTGTCGTTCTGTCGATCATATAAGCATAATATGGCTAATTATATGAGTTAGATTGATAATAATAACAGTAATAAGTGTAGTAATTGTCGTTCTATCGATAATATAAGCATAATATGGCTAATAATATGAGTAAGGTTGATCATAATAAGAGTAATAAGTATAGTGATTGTCGTTCTATCGATCAAATTTGCATAATATGGCTAATAATATGAGTTAGATTGATAATAATAAGAATAATAAGTATAGTAATTGTCGTTCTATCGATCATATAAGCATAATATGGCTAATAATATGAGTTAGGTTGATAATAATAAGAGTAATAGGTATAGTAAATGTCGTGCTATCGATCTTATCTGCATAATATGGTTAATAATATGAGTTAGATTGATAATAGTGAGTGTAATAAGTATAGTAATTGTCGTTCTATCGATCATATTAGCATAATATGGTTAATAATATGAGATAGATTGATAATAATAAGAGTAGTGAGTATAGTAATTGTCATACTATCGATCATATACGCATAATATGGCTAGTAATATGAGTTAGATTGATAATAATAAGAGTAATAAGTATAGTAATTGTCGTTCTATCGATCATTCAAGCATAATATGGCTAATAATATGAGTTAGATTGATAATAATAAGAGTAGTGAGTATAGTAATTGTAGTTCTATCGATCATATCTGCATAATATGGCTAATAATATGAGTTAGATTGATAATAATAAGAGTAATGAGTATAGTAATAGTAGTTCTATCGATCATATCTGCGTAATATGGTTAATAATATGAGTTAGATTGATAATAGTGAGTGTAATAAGTATAGTAATTGTCGTTCTATCGATCATATTAGCATAATATGGTTAATAATATGAGTTAGATTGATAATAATAAGAGTAATAAGTACAGTAATTGTCGTTCTGTCGATCATATATGCATAATATGGCTAATTATATGAGTTAGATTTATAATAATAACAGTAATAAGTATAGTAATTGTCGTTCTATCGATAATATAAGCATAATATGGCTAATAATATGAGTAAGGTTGATCATAATAAGAGTAATAAGTATAGTGATTGTCGTTCTATCGATCAAATTTGCATAATATGGCTAATAATATGAGTTAGATTGATAATAATAAGAATAATAAGTATAGTAATTGTCGTTCTATCGATCATATAAGCATAATATGGCTAATAATATGAGTTAGGTTGATAATAATAAGAGTAATAAGTATAGTAATTGTCGTTCTATCGATCATTTAAGCATAATATGGCTAATAATATGAGTTAGATTGATAATAATAAGAGTAATAAGTATAGCAATTGTCGTTCTATCGATCATTTAAGCATAATATGGTTAATAATATGAGTTAGATTGATAATAATAAGAGTAATAAGTATAGTAATTGTCGTTCTATCGATCATATAAGCATAATATGGCTAATAATATGAGTTAGGTTGATAATAATAAGAGTAATAGGTATAGTAAATTTCGTGCTATCGATCTTATCTGCATAATATGGTTAATAATATGAGTTAGATTGATAATAGTGAGTGTAATAAGTATAGTAATTGTCGTTCTATCGATCATATTAGCATAATATGGATAATAATATGAGTTAGATTGATAATAATAAGAGTAGTGAGTATAGTAATTGTAGTTCTATCGATCATATCTGCATAATATGGTTAATAATATGAGTTAGATTCATAATAATAAGAGTAATAAGTATAGTACTTGTCGTTCTATCGATCATTTAAGCATAATATGGCTAATAATATGAGTTAGATTCATAATACTAAGAGTAATATGTATAGTAATTGTCGTTCTATCGATCATATAAGCATAATATGGCTAATAATATGAGTTAGATTGATAATAATAAGAGTAGTGAGTATAGTAATTGTCATTCTATCGATCATATACGCATAATATGGCTAATAATATGAGTTGGATTGATAATAATAAGAGTAATAAGTAGAGTAATTGTCGTTCTGTCGATCATATATGCATAATATGGCTAATTATATGAGTTAGATTGATAATAATAACAGTAATAAGTGTAGTAATTGTCGTTCTATCGATAATATAAGCATAATATGGCTAATAATATGAGTTAGGTTGATAATAATAAGAGTAATAAGTATAGTGATTGTCGTTCTATCGATCAAATTTGCATAATATGTCTAATAATATGAGTTAGATTGATAATAATAAGAATAATAAGTATAGTAATTGTCGTTCTATCGATCATATAAGCATAATATGGCTAATAATATGAGTTAGGTTGATAATAATAAGAGTAGTGAGTATAGTAATTGTCGTTCTATCGATCATATAAGCATAATATGGCTAATAATATGAGTTAGGTTGATAATAATAAGAGTAATAAGTATAGTAATTGTCGTTCTATCGATCATATTAGCATAATATGGTTAATAATATGAGTTAGATTGATAATAATAAGAGTAATAAGTACAGTAATTGTCGTTCTGTCGATCATATAAGCATAATATGGCTAATTATATGAGTTAGATTGATAATAATAACAGTAATAAGTGTAGTAATAGTCGTTCTATCGATAATATAAGCATAATATGGCTAATAATATGAGTTAGGTTGATAATAATAAGAGTAATAAGTATAGTGATTGTCGTTCTATCGATCAAATTTGCATAATATGTCTAATAATATGAGTTAGATTGATAGTAATAAGAATAATAAGTATAGTAATTGTCGTTCTATCGATCATTCAAGCATAATATGGCTAATAATATGAGTTAGATTGATAATAATAAGAGTAGTGAGTATAGTAATTGTAGTTCTATCGATCATATCTGCATAATATGGTTAATAATATGAGTTAGATTCATAATAATAAGATTAATAAGTATAGTACTTGTCGTTCTATCGATCATTTAAGCATAATATGGCTAATAATATGAGTTAGATTCATAATAATAAGAGTAATATGTATAGTAATTGTCGTTCTATCGATCATATAAGCATAATATGGCTAATAATATGAGTTAGATTGATAATAATAAGAGTAGTGAGTATAGTAATTGTCATTCTATCGATCATATACGCATAATATGGCTAATAATATGAGTTGGATTGATAATAATAAGAGTAATAAGTATAGTGAATGTCGTTCTATCGATCATATCAGCATAATATGGGTAATAATATGAGTTAGATTGATAATAGTGAGTGTAATAAGTATAGTAATTGTCGTTCTATCGATCATATTAGCATAATATGGTTAATAATATGAGTTAGATTGATAATAATAAGAGTAATAAGTACAGTAATTGTCGTTCTGTCGATCATATAAGCATAATATGGCTAATTATATGAGTTAGATTGATAATAATAACAGTAATAAGTGTAGTAATTGTCGTTCTATCGATAATATAAGCATAATATGGCTAATAATATGAGTTAGGTTGATAATAATAAGAGTAATAAGTATAGTGATTGTCGTTCTATCGATCGAATTTGCATAATATGTCTAATAATATGAGTTAGATTGATAATAATAAGAATAATAAGTATAGTAATTGTCGTTCTATCGATCATATAAGCATAATATGGCTAATAATATGAGTTAGGTTGATAATAATAAGAGTAATGAGTATAGTAATTGTCGTTCTATCGATCATATAAGCATAATATGGCTAATAATATGAGTTAGGTTGATAATAATAAGAGTAATAGGTATTGTAAATGTCGTGCTATCGATCTTATCTGCATAATATGGTTAATAATATGAGTTAGATTGATAATAGTGAGTGTAATAAGTATAGTAATTGTCGTTCTATCGATCATATTAGCATAATATGGTTAATAATATGAGTTAGATTGATAATAATAAGAGTAGTGAGTATAGTAATTGTCATACTATCGATCATATACGCATAATATGGCTAGTAATATGAGTTAGATTGATAATAATAAGAGTAATAAGTATAGTAATTGTCGTTCTATCGATCATTCAAGCATAATATGGCTAATAATATGAGTTAGATTGATAATAATAAGAGTAGTGAGTATAGTAATTGTAGTTCTATCGATCATATCTGCATAATATGGTTAATAATATGAGTTAGATTCATAATAATAAGAGTAATAAGTATAGTACTTGTCGTTCTATCGATCATTTAAGCATAATATGGCTAATAATATGAGTTAGATTCATAATAATAAGAGTAATATGTATAGTAATTGTCGTTCTATCGATCATATAAGCATAATATGGCTAATAATATGAGTTAGATTGATAATAATAAGAGTAGTGAGTATAGTAATTGTCATTCTATCGATCATATACGCATAATATGGCTAATAATATGAGTTGGATTGATAATAATAAGAGTAATAAGTATAGTGAATGTCGTTCTATCGATCATATCAGCATAATATGGGTAATAATATGAGTTAGATTGATAATAGTGAGTGTAATAAGTATAGTAATTGTCGTTCTATCGATCATATTAGCATAATATGGTTAATAATATGAGTTAGATTGATAATAATAAGAGTAATAAGTACAGTAATTGTCGTTCTGTCGATCATATAAGCATAATATGGCTAATTATATGAGTTAGATTGATAATAATAACAGTAATAAGTGTAGTAATTGTCGTTCTATCGATAATATAAGCATAATATGGCTAATAATATGAGTTGGGTTGATAATAATAAGAGTAATAGGTATAGTAAATGTCGTGCTATCGATCTTATCTGCATAATATGGTTAATAATATGAGTTAGATTGATAATAGTGAGTGTAATAAGTATAGTAATTGTCGTTCTATCGATCATATTAGCATAATATGGTTAATAATATGAGTTAGATTGATAATAATAAGAGTAGTGAGTATAGTAATTGTCATAGTATCGATCATATACGCATAATATGGCTAGTAATATGAGTTAGATTGATAATAATAAGAGTAATAAGTATAGTAATTGTCGTTCTATCGATCATTCAAGCATAATATGGCTAATAATATGAGTTAGATTGATAATAATAAGAGTAGTAAGTATAGTAATTGTAGTTCTATCGATCATATCTGCATAATATGGTTAATAATATGAGTTAGATTCATAATAATAAGAGTAATAAGTATAGTACTTGTCGTTCTATCGATCATTTAAGCATAATATGGCTAATAATATGAGTTAGATTCATAATAATAAGAGTAATATGTATAGTAATTGTCGTTCTATCGATCATATAAGCATAATATGGCTAATAATATGAGTTAGATTGATAATAATAAGAGTAGTGAGTATAGTAATTGTCATTCTATCGATCATATACGCATAATATGGCTAATAATATGAGTTGGATTGATAATAATAAGAGTAATAAGTATAGTGAATGTCGTTCTATCGATCATATCAGCATAATATGGGTAATAATATGAGTTAGATTGATAATAGTGAGTGTAATAAGTATAGTAATTGTCGTTCTATCGATCATATTAGCATAATATGGTTAATAATATGAGTTAGATTGATAATAATAAGAGTAATAAGTACAGTAATTGTCGTTCTGTCGATCATATAAGCATAATATGGCTAATTATATGAGTTAGATTGATAATAATAACAGTAATAAGTGTAGTAATTGTCGTTCTATCGATAATATAAGCATAATATGGCTAATAATATGAGTTAGGTTGATAATAATAAGAGTAATAAGTATAGTGATTGTCGTTCTATCGATCGAATTTGCATAATATGTCTAATAATATGAGTTAGATTGATAATAATAAGAATAATAAGTATAGTAATTGTCGTTCTATCGATCATATAAGCATAATATGGCTAATAATATGAGTTAGGTTGATAATAATAAGAGTAATGAGTATAGTAATTGTCGTTCTATCGATCATATAAGCATAATATGGCTAATAATATGAGTTAGGTTGATAATAATAAGAGTAATAGGTATTGTAAATGTCGTGCTATCGATCTTATCTGCATAATATGGTTAATAATATGAGTTAGATTGATAATAGTGAGTGTAATAAGTATAGTAATTGTCGTTCTATCGATCATATTAGCATAATATGGTTAATAATATGAGTTAGATTGATAATAATAAGAGTAATAAGTACAGTAATTGTCGTTCTGTCGATCATATAAGCATAATATGGCTAATTATATGAGTTAGATTGATAATAATAACAGTAATAAGTGTAGTAATTGTCGTTCTATCGATAATATAAGCATAATATGGCTAATAATATGAGTTGGGTTGATAATAATAAGAGTAATAAGTATAGTGATTGTCGTTCTATCGATCAAATTTGCATAATATGTCTAATAATATGAGTTAGATTGATAATAATAAGAATAATAAGTATAGTAATTGTCGTTCTATCGATCATATAAGCATAATATGGCTAATAATATGAGTTAGGTTGATAATAATAAGAGTAATAAGTATAGTAATTGTCGTTCTGTCGATCATTTAAGCATAATATGGCTAATAATATGAGTTAGATTGATAATAATAAGAATAATAAGTATAGTAATTGTCGTTCTATCGATCATATAAGCATAATATGGCTAATAATATGAGTTAGGTTGATAATAATAAGAGTAATAGGTATAGTAAATGTCGTGCTATCGATCTTATCTGCATAATATGGTTAATAATATGAGTTAGATTGATAATAGTGAGTGTAATAAGTATAGTAATTGTCGTTCTATCGATCATATTAGCATAATATGGTTAATAATATGAGTTAGATTGATAATAATAAGAGTAGTGAGTATAGTAATTGTCATACTATCGATCATATACGCATAATATGGCTAGTAATATGAGTTAGATTGATAGTAATAAGAGTAATAAGTATAGTAATTGTCGTTCCATCGATCATTTAAGCATAATATGGCTAATAATATGAGTTAGATTGATAATAATAAGAGTAGTGAGTAT
Source organism: Megachile rotundata (assembly GCF_050947335.1). Classification (NCBI taxonomy): domain Eukaryota; kingdom Metazoa; phylum Arthropoda; class Insecta; order Hymenoptera; family Megachilidae; genus Megachile; species Megachile rotundata. The sequence continues at coordinate 233,266 of NW_027473511.1, read as the reverse complement.
AGTAATTGTAGTTCTATCGATCATATCTGCATAATATGGTTAATAATATGAGTTAGATTCATAATAATAAGAGTAATAAGTATAGTAATTGTCGTTCTATCGATCATTTAAGCATAATATGGCTAATAATATGAGTTAGGTTCATAATAATAAGAGTAATATGTATAGTAATTGTCGTTCTATCGATCATATAAGCATAATATGGCTAATAATATGAGTTAGATTGATAATAATAAGAGTAGTGAGTATAGTAATTGTCATTCTATCGATCATATACGCATAATATGGCTAATAATATGAGTTGGATTGATAATAATAAGAGTAATATGTATAGTGAATGTCGTTCTATCGATCATATCAGCATAATATGTTTAATAATATTAGTTAGATTGATAATAATAAGAGTAGTGAGTATAGTAATTGTCATTCTATCGATCATATACGCATAATATTGCTAATAATATGAGTTGGATTGATAATAATAAGAGTAATATGTATAGTGAATGTCGTTCTATCGATCATATCAGCATAATATGTTTAATAATATGAGTTAGATTGATAATAATAAGAATAATAAGTATAGTAATTGTCGTTCTATCGATCATATAAGCATAATATGGCTAATAATATGAGTTAGGTTGATAATAATAAGAGTAATAAGTATAGTAATTGTCGTTCTGTCGATCATTTAAGCATAATATGGCTAATAATATGAGTTGGATTGATAATAATAAGAGTAATAAGTATAGTGAATGTCGTTCTATCGATCATATCAGCATAATATGGGTAATAATATGAGTTAGATTGATAATAGTGAGTGTAATAAGTATAGTAATTGTCGTTCTATCGATCATATTAGCATAATATGGTTAATAATATGAGTTAGATTGATAATAATAAGAGTAATAAGTACAGTAATTGTCGTTCTGTCGATCATATAAGCATAATATGGCTAATTATATGAGTTAGATTGATAATAATAACAGTAATAAGTGTAGTAATTGTCGTTCTATCGATAATATAAGCATAATATGGCTAATAATATGAGTTGGGTTGATAATAATAAGAGTAATAAGTATAGTGATTGTCGTTCTATCGATCAAATTTGCATAATATGTCTAATAATATGAGTTAGATTGATAATAATAAGAATAATAAGTATAGTAATTGTCGTTCTATCGATCATATAAGCATAATATGGCTAATAATATGAGTTAGATTGATAATAATAACAGTAATAAGTATAGAAATTGTCGTTCTATCGATAATATAAACATAATATGGCTAATAATATGAGTTAGATTGATAATAATAAGAGTAGTGAGTATAGTAATTGTCGTTCTATCGATCATATAAGCATAATATGGCTAATAATATGAGTTAGGTTGATAATAATAAGAGTAATAGGTATAGTAAATGTCGTGCTATCGATCTTATCTGCATAATATGGTTAATAATATGAGTTAGATTGATAATAGTGAGTGTAATAAGTATAGTAATTGTCGTTCTATCGATCATATTAGCATAATATGGTTAATAATATGAGTTAGATTGATAATAATAAGAGTAGTGAGTATAGTAATTGTCATACTATCGATCATATGCGCATAATATGGCTAGTAATATGAGTTAGATTGATAATAATAAGAGTAATAAGTATAGTAATTGTCGTTCTATCGATCATTCAAGCATAATATGGCTAATAATATGAGTTAGATTGATAATAATAAGAGTAGTGAGTATAGTAATTGTAGTTCTATCGATCATATCTGCATAATATGGTTAATAATATGAGTTAGATTCATAATAATAAGAGTAATAAGTATAGTACTTGTCGTTCTATCGATCATTTAAGCATAATATGGCTAATAATATGAGTTAGATTCATAATAATAAGAGGAATATGTATAGTAATTGTCGTTCTATCGATCATATAAGCATAATATGGCTAATAATATGAGTTAGATTGATAATAATAAGAGTAGTGAGTATAGTAATTGTCATTCTATCGATCATATACGCATAATATGGCTAATAATATGAGTTGGATTGATAATAATAAGAGTAATAAGTATAGTGAATGTCGTTCTATCGATCATATCAGCATAATATGGGTAATAATATGAGTTAGATTGATAATAGTGAGTGTAATAAGTATAGTAATTGTCGTTCTATCGATCATATTAGCATAATATGGTTAATAATATGAGTTAGATTGATAATAATAAGAGTAATAAGTACAGTAATTGTCGTTCTGTCGATCATATAAGCATAATATGGCTAATTATATGAGTTAGATTGATAATAATAACAGTAATAAGTGTAGTAATTGTCGTTCTATCGATAATATAAGCATAATATGGCTAATAATATGAGTTGGGTTGATAATAATAAGAGTAATAAGTATAGTGATTGTCGTTCTATCGATCAAATTTGCATAATATGTCTAATAATATGAGTTAGATTGATAATAATAAGAATAATAAGTATAGTAATTGTCGTTCTATCGATCATATAAGCATAATATGGCTAATAATATGAGTTAGGTTGATAATAATAAGAGTAATAAGTATAGTAATTGTCGTTCTGTCGATCATTTAAGCATAATATGGCTAATAATATGAGTTAGATTGATAATAATAAGAATAATAAGTATAGTAATTGTCGTTCTATCGATCATATAAGCATAATATGGCTAATAATATGAGTTAGGTTGATAATAATAAGAGTAATAGGTATAGTAAATGTCGTGCTATCGATCTTATCTGCATAATATGGTTAATAATATGAGTTAGATTGATAATAGTGAGTGTAATAAGTATAGTAATTGTCGTTCTATCGATCATTTAAGCATAATATGGCTAATAATATGAGTTAGATTGATAATAATAAGAGTAGTGAGTATAGTAATTGTAGTTCTATCGATCATATCTGCATAATATGGTTAATAATATGAGTTAGATTCATAATAATAAGAGTAATAAGTATAGTAATTGTCGTTCTATCGATCATTTAAGCATAATATGGCTAATAATATGAGTTAGGTTCATAATAATAAGAGTAATATGTATAGTAATTGTCGTTCTATCGATCATATAAGCATAATATGGCTAATAATATGAGTTAGATTGATAATAATAAGAGTAGTGAGTATAGTAATTGTCATTCTATCGATCATATACGCATAATATGGCTAATAATATGAGTTGGATTGATAATAATAAGAGTAATATGTATAGTGAATGTCGTTCTATCGATCATATCAGCATAATATGTTTAATAATATGAGTTAGATTGATAATAGTGAGTGTAATAAGTATAGTAATTGTCGTTCTATCGATCATATTAGCATAATATGGTTAATAATATGAGTTAGATTGATAATAATAAGAGTAATAAGTACAGTAATTGTCGTTCTGTCGATCATATATGCATAATATGGCTAATTATATGAGTTAGATTGATAATAATAAGAATAATAAGTATAGTAATTGTCGTTCTATCGATCATATAAGCATAATATGGCTAATAATATGAGTTAGGTTGATAATAATAAGAGTAATAAGTATAGTAATTGTCGTTCTATCGATCATTTAAGCATAATATGGCTAATAATATGAGTTAGATTGATAATAATAAGAGTAATAAGTATAGCAATTGTCGTTCTATCGATCATTTAAGCATAATATGGTTAATAATATGAGTTAGATTGATAATAATAACAGTAATAAGTATAGAAATTGTCGTTCTATCGATAATATAAGCATAATATGGCTAATAATATGAGTTAGATTGATAATAATAAGAGTAGTGAGTATAGTAATTGTCGTTCTATCGATCATATAAGCATAATATGGCTAATAATATGAGTTAGGTTGATAATAATAAGAGTAATAGGTATAGTAAATGTCGTGCTATCGATCTTATCTGCATAATATGGTTAATAATATGAGTTAGATTGATAATAGTGAGTGTAATAAGTATAGTAATTGTCGTTCTATCGATCATATTAGCATAATATGGTTAATAATATGAGTTAGATTGATAATAATAAGAGTAGTGAGTATAGTAATTGTCATACTATCGATCATATGCGCATAATATGGCTAGTAATATGAGTTAGATTGATAATAATAAGAGTAATAAGTATAGTACTTGTCGTTCTATCAATCATTCAAGCATAATATGGCTAATAATATGAGTTAGATTGATAATAATAAGAGTAGTGAGTATAGTAATTGTAGTTCTATCGATCATATCTGCATAATATGGTTAATAATATGAGTTAGATTCATAATAATAAGAGTAATAAGTATAGTACTTGTCGTTCTATCGATCATTTAAGCATAATATGGCTAATAATATGAGTTAGATTCATAATAATAAGAGGAATATGTATAGTAATTGTCGTTCTATCGATCATATAAGCATAATATGGCTAATAATATGAGTTAGATTGATAATAATAAGAGTAGTGAGTATAGTAATTGTCATTCTATCGATCATATACGCATAATATGGCTAATAATATGAGTTGGATTGATAATAATAAGAGTAATAAGTATAGTGAATGTCGTTCTATCGATCATATCAGCATAATATGGGTAATAATATGAGTTAGATTGATAATAGTGAGTGTAATAAGTATAGTAATTGTCGTTCTATCGATCATATTAGCATAATATGGTTAATAATATGAGTTAGATTGATAATAATAAGAGTAATAAGTACAGTAATTGTCGTTCTGTCGATCATATAAGCATAATATGGCTAATTATATGAGTTAGATTGATAATAATAACAGTAATAAGTGTAGTAATTGTCGTTCTATCGATAATATAAGCATAATATGGCTAATAATATGAGTTGGGTTGATAATAATAAGAGTAATAAGTATAGTGATTGTCGTTCTATCGATCAAATTTGCATAATATGTCTAATAATATGAGTTAGATTGATAATAATAAGAATAATAAGTATAGTAATTGTCGTTCTATCGATCATATAAGCATAATATGGCTAACAATATGAGTTAGGTTGATAATAATAAGAGTAATAAGTATAGTAATTGTCGTTCTGTCGATCATTTAAGCATAATATGGCTAATAATATGAGTTGGATTGATAATAATAAGAGTAATAAGTATAGTGAATGTCGTTCTATCGATCATATCAGCATAATATGGGTAATAATATGAGTTAGATTGATAATAGTGAGTGTAATAAGTATAGTAATTGTCGTTCTATCGATCATATTAGCATAATATGGTTAATAATATGAGTTAGATTTGATAATAATAAGAGTAATAAGTACAGTAATTGTCGTTCTGTCGATCATATAAGCATAATATGGCTAATAATATGAGTTAGGTTGATAATAATAAGAGTAATAAGTATAGTAATTGTCGTTCTGTCGATCATTTAAGCATAATATGGCTAATAATATGAGTTAGGTTGATAATAATAAGAATAATAAGTATAGTAATTGTCGTTCTATCGATCATATAAGCATAATATGGCTAATAATATGAGTTAGGTTGATAATAATAAGAGTAATAGGTATAGTAAATGTCGTGCTATCGATCTTATCTGCATAATATGGTTAATAATATGAGTTAGATTGATAATAGTGAGTGTAATAAGTATAGTAATTGTCGTTCTATCGATCATATTAGCATAATATGGTTAATAATATGAGTTAGATTGATAATAATAAGAGTAGTGAGTATAGTAATTGTCATACTATCGATCATATACGCATAATATGGCTAGTAATATGAGTTAGATTGATAGTAATAAGAGTAATAAGTATAGTAATTGTCGTTCCATCGATCATTTAAGCATAATATGGCTAATAATATGAGTTAGATTGATAATAATAAGAGTAGTGAGTATAGTAATTGTAGTTCTATCGATCATATCTGCATAATATGGTTAATAATATGAGTTAGATTCATAATAATAAGAGTAATAAGTATAGTAATTGTCGTTCTATCGATCATTTAAGCATAATATGGCTAATAATATGAGTTAGGTTCATAATAATAAGAGTAATATGTATAGTAATTGTCGTTCTATCGATCATATAAGCATAATATGGCTAATAATATGAGTTAGATTGATAATAATAAGAGTAGTGAGTATAGTAATTGTCATTCTATCGATCATATACGCATAATATGGCTAATAATATGAGTTGGATTGATAATAATAAGAGTAATATGTATAGTGAATGTCGTTCTATCGATCATATCAGCATAATATGTTTAATAATATGAGTTAGATTGATAATAATAAGAGTAGTGAGTATAGTAATTGTCATTCTATCGATCATATACGCATAATATGGCTAATAATATGAGTTGGATTGATAATAATAAGAGTAATATGTATAGTGAATGTCGTTCTATCGATCATATCAGCATAATATGTTTAATAATATGAGTTAGATTGATAATAGTGAGTGTAATAAGTATAGTAATTGTCGTTCTATCGATCATATTAGCATAATATGGTTAATAATATGAGTTAGATTGATAATAATAAGAGTAATAAGTACAGTAATTGTCGTTCTGTCGATCATATATGCATAATATGGCTAATTATATGAGTTAGATTGATAATAATAACAGTAATAAGTATAGTAATTGTCGTTCTATCGATAATATAAGCATAATATGGCTAATAATATGAGTAAGGTTGATCATAATAAGAGTAATAAGTATAGTGATTGTCGTTCTATCGATCAAATTTGCATAATATGGCTAATAATATGAGTTAGATTGATAATAATAAGAATAATAAGTATAGTAATTGTCGTTCTATCGATCATTTAAGCATAATATGGCTAATAATATGAGTTAGATTGATAATAATAAGAGTAATAAGTATAGCAATTGTCGTTCTATCGATCATTTAAGCATAATATGGCTAATAATATGAGTAAGGTTGATCATAATAAGAGTAATAAGTATAGTGATTGTCGTTCTATCGATCAAATTTGCATAATATGGCTAATAATATGAGTTAGATTGATAATAATAAGAATAATAAGTATAGTAATTGTCGTTCTATCGATCATATAAGCATAATATGGCTAATAATATGAGTTAGGTTGATAATAATAAGAGTAATAAGTATAGTAATTGTCGTTCTATCGATCATTTAAGCATAATATGGCTAATAATATGAGTTAGATTGATAATAATAAGAGTAATAAGTATAGCAATTGTCGTTCTATCGATCATTTAAGCATAATATGGTTAATAATATGAGTTAGATTGATAATAATAACAGTAATAAGTATAGAAATTGTCGTTCTATCGATAATATAAACTTAATATGGCTAATAATATGAGTTAGATTGATAATAATAAGAGTAGTGAGTATAGTAATTGTCGTTCTATCGATCATATAAGCATAATATGGCTAATAATATGAGTTAGGTTGATAATAATAAGAGTAATAGGTATAGTAAATGTCGTGCTATCGATCTTATCTGCATAATATGGTTAATAATATGAGTTAGATTGATAATAGTGAGTGTAATAAGTATAGTAATTGTCGTTCTATCGATCATATTAGCATAATATGGTTAATAATATGAGTTAGATTGATAATAATAAGAGTAGTGAGTATAGTAATTGTCATACTATCGATCATATACGCATAATATGGCTAGTAATATGAGTTAGATTGATAATAATAAGAGTAATAAGTATAGTAATTGTCGTTCTATCGATCATTCAAGCATAATATGGCTAATAATATGAGTTAGATTGATAATAATAAGAGTAGTGAGTATAGTAATTGTAGTTCTATCGATCATATCTGCATAATATGGTTAATAATATGAGTTAGATTCATAATAATAAGAGTAATAAGTATAGTACTTGTCGTTCTATCGATCATTTAAGCATAATATGGCTAATAATATGAGTTAGATTCATAATAATAAGAGGAATATGTATAGTAATTGTCGTTCTATCGATCATATAAGCATAATATGGCTAATAATATGAGTTAGATTGATAATAATAAGAGTAGTGAGTATAGTAATTGTCATTCTATCGATCATATACGCATAATATGGCTAATAATATGAGTTGGATTGATAATAATAAGAGTAATAAGTATAGTGAATGTCGTTCTATCGATCATATCAGCATAATATGGGTAACAATATGAGTTAGATTGATAATAGTGAGTGTAATAAGTATAGTAATTGTCGTTCTATCGATCATATTAGCATAATATGGTTAATAATATGAGTTAGATTGATAATAATAAGAGTAATAAGTACAGTCATTGTCGTTCTGTCGATCATATAAGCATAATATGGCTAATTATATGAGTTAGATTGATAATAATAACAGTAATAAGTGTAGTAATTGTCGTTCTATCGATAATATAAGCATAATATGGCTAATAATATGAGTTGGGTTGATAATAATAAGAGTAATAAGTATAGTGATTGTCGTTCTATCGATCAAATTTGCATAATATGTCTAATAATATGAGTTAGATTGATAATAATAAGAATAATAAGTATAGTAATTGTCGTTCTATCGATCATATAAGCATAATATGGCTAATAATATGAGTTAGGTTGATAATAATAAGAGTAATAAGTATAGTAATTGTCGTTCTGTCGATCATTTAAGCATAATATGGCTAATAATATGAGTTAGATTGATAATAATAAGAATAATAAGTATAGTAATTGTCGTTCTATCGATCATATAAGCATAATATGGCTAATAATATGAGTTAGGTTGATAATAATAAGAGTAATAGGTATAGTAAATGTCGTGCTATCGATCTTATCTGCATAATATGGTTAATAATATGAGTTAGATTGATAATAGTGAGTGTAATAAGTATAGTAATTGTCGTTCTATCGATCATATTAGCATAATATGGTTAATAATATGAGTTAGATTGATAATAATAAGAGTAGTGAGTATAGTAATTGTCATACTATCGATCATATACGCATAATATGGCTAGTAATAAGAGTTAGATTGATAATAATAAGAGTAATAAGTATAGTAATTGTCGTTACATCGATCATTTAAGCATAATATGGCTAATAATATGAGTTAGATTGATAATAATAAGAGTAGTGAGTATAGTAATTGTAGTTCTATCGATCATATCTGCATAATATGGTTAATAATATGAGTTAGATTCATAATAATAAGAGTAATAAGTATAGTAATTGTCGTTCTATCGATCATTTAAGCATAATATGGCTAATAATATGAGTTAGGTTCATAATAATAAGAGTAATATGTATAGTAATTGTCGTTCTATCGATCATATAAGCATAATATGGCTAATAATATGAGTTAGATTGATAATAATAAGAGTAGTGAGTATAGTAATTGTCATTCTATCGATCATATACGCATAATATGGCTAATAATATGAGTTGGATTGATAATAATAAGAGTAATATGTATAGTGAATGTCGTTCTATCGATCATATCAGCATAATATGTTTAATAATATGAGTTAGATTGATAATAGTGAGTGTAATAAGTATAGTAATTGTCGTTCTATCGATCATATTAGCATAATATGGTTAATAATATGAGTTAGATTGATAATAATAAGAGTAATAAGTACAGTAATTGTCGTTCTGTCGATCATATATGCATAATATGGCTAATTATATGAGTTAGATTGATAATAATAACAGTAATAAGTATAGTAATTGTCGTTCTATCGATAATATAAGCATAATATGGCTAATAATATGAGTAAGGTTGATCATAATAAGAGTAATAAGTATAGTGATTGTCGTTCTATCGATCAAATTTGCATAATATGTCTAATAATATGAGTTAGATTGATAATAATAAGAATAATAAGTATAGTAATTGTCGTTCTATCGATCATATAAGCATAATATGGCTAATAATATGAGTTAGGTTGATAATAATAAGAGTAATAAGTATAGTAATTGTCGTTCTGTCGATCATTTAAGCATAATATGGCTAATAATATGAGTTAGATTGATAATAATAAGAATAATAAGTATAGTAATTGTCGTTCTATCGATCATATAAGCATAATATGGCTAATAATATGAGTTAGGTTGATAATAATAAGAGTAATAGGTATAGTAAATGTCGTGCTATCGATCTTATCTGCATAATATGGTTAATAATATGAGTTAGATTGATAATAGTGAGTGTAATAAGTATAGTAATTGTCGTTCTATCGATCATATTAGCATAATATGGTTAATAATATGAGTTAGATTGATAATAATAAGAGTAGTGAGTATAGTAATTGTCATACTATCGATCATATACGCATAATATGGCTAGTAATAAGAGTTAGATTGATAATAATAAGAGTAATAAGTATAGTAATTGTCGTTACATCGATCATTTAAGCATAATATGGCTAATAATATGAGTTAGATTGATAATAATAAGAGTAGTGAGTATAGTAATTGTAGTTCTATCGATCATATCTGCATAATATGGTTAATAATATGAGTTAGATTCATAATAATAAGAGTAATAAGTATAGTAATTGTCGTTCTATCGATCATTTAAGCATAATATGGCTAATAATATGAGTTAGGTTCATAATAATAAGAGTAATATGTATAGTAATTGTCGTTCTATCGATCATATAAGCATAATATGGCTAATAATATGAGTTAGATTGATAATAATAAGAGTAGTGAGTATAGTAATTGTCATTCTATCGATCATATACGCATAATATGGCTAATAATATGAGTTGGATTGATAATAATAAGAGTAATATGTATAGTGAATGTCGTTCTATCGATCATATCAGCATAATATGTTTAATAATATGAGTTAGATTGATAATAGTGAGTGTAATAAGTATAGTAATTGTCGTTCTATCGATCATATTAGCATAATATGGTTAATAATATGAGTTAGATTGATAATAATAAGAGTAATAAGTACAGTAATTGTCGTTCTGTCGATCATATATGCATAATATGGCTAATTATATGAGTTAGATTGATAATAATAACAGTAATAAGTATAGTAATTGTCGTTCTATCGATAATATAAGCATAATATGGCTAATAATATGAGTAAGGTTGATCATAATAAGAGTAATAAGTATAGTGATTGTCGTTCTATCGATCAAATTTGCATAATATGGCTAATAATATGAGTTAGATTGATAATAATAAGAATAATAAGTATAGTAATTGTCGTTCTATCGATCATTTAAGCATAATATGGCTAATAATATGAGTTAGATTGATAATAATAAGAGTAATAAGTATAGCAATTGTCGTTCTATCGATCATTTAAGCATAATATGGCTAATAATATGAGTAAGGTTGATCATAATAAGAGTAATAAGTATAGTGATTGTCGTTCTATCGATCATTTAAGCATAATATGGCTAATAATATGAGTTAGATTGATAATAATAAGAGTAATAAGTATAGCAATTGTCGTTCTATCGATCATTTAAGCATAATATGGTTAATAATATGAGTTAGATTGATAATAATAACAGTAATAAGTATAGAAATTGTCGTTCTATCGATAATATAAACATAATATGGCTAATAATATGAGTTAGATTGATAATAATAAGAGTAGCGAGTATAGTAATTGTCGTTCTATCGATCATATAAGCATAATATGGCTAATAATATGAGTTAGGTTGATAATAATAAGAGTAATAGGTATAGTAAATGTCGTGCTATCGATCTTATCTGCATAATATGGTTAATAATATGAGTTAGATTGATAATAGTGAGTGTAATAAGTATAGTAATTGTCGTTCTATCGATCATATTAGCATAATATGGTTAATAATATGAGTTAGATTGATAATAATAAGAGTAGTGAGTATAGTAATTGTCATACTATCGATCATATACGCATAATATGGCTAGTAATATGAGTTAGATTGATAATAATAAGAGTAATAAGTATAGTAATTGTCGTTCTATCGATCATTCAAGCATAATATGGCTAATAATATGAGTTAGATTGATAATAATAAGAGTAGTGAGTATAGTAATTGTAGTTCTATCGATCATATCTGCATAATATGGTTAATAATATGAGTTAGATTCATAATAATAAGAGTAATAAGTATAGTACTTGTCGTTCTATCGATCATTTAAGCATAATATGGCTAATAATATGAGTTAGATTCATAATAATAAGAGGAATATGTATAGTAATTGTCGTTCTATCGATCATATAAGCATAATATGGCTAATAATATGAGTTAGATTGATAATAATAAGAGTAGTGAGTATAGTAATTGTCATTCTATCGATCATATACGCATAATATGGCTAATAATATGAGTTGGATTGATAATAATAAGAGTAATAAGTATAGTGAATGTCGTTCTATCGATCATATCAGCATAATATGGGTAACAATATGAGTTAGATTGATAATAGTGAGTGTAATAAGTATAGTAATTGTCGTTCTATCGATCATATTAGCATAATATGGTTAATAATATGAGTTAGATTGATAATAATAAGAGTAATAAGTACAGTAATTGTCGTTCTGTCGATCATATAAGCATAATATGGCTAATTATATGAGTTAGATTGATAATAATAACAGTAATAAGTGTAGTAATTGTCGTTCTATCGATAATATAAGCATAATATGGCTAATAATATGAGTTGGGTTGATAATAATAAGAGTAATAAGTATAGTGATTGTCGTTCTATCGATCAAATTTGCATAATATGTCTAATAATATGAGTTAGATTGATAATAATAAGAATAATAAGTATAGTAATTGTCGTTCTATCGATCATATAAGCATAATATGGCTAATAATATGAGTTAGGTTGATAATAATAAGAGTAATAAGTATAGTAATTGTCGTTCTGTCGATCATTTAAGCATAATATGGCTAATAATATGAGTTAGATTGATAATAATAAGAATAATAAGTATAGTAATTGTCGTTCTATCGATCATATAAGCATAATATGGCTAATAATATGAGTTAGGTTGATAATAATAAGAGTAATAGGTATAGTAAATGTCGTGCTATCGATCTTATCTGCATAATATGGTTAATAATATGAGTTAGATTGATAATAGTGAGTGTAATAAGTATAGTAATTGTCGTTCTATCGATCATATTAGCATAATATGGTTAATAATATGAGTTAGATTGATAATAATAAGAGTAGTGAGTATAGTAATTGTCATACTATCGGTCATATGCGCATAATATGGCTAGTAATATGAGTTAGATTGATAATAATAAGAGTAATAAGTATAGTACTTGTCGTTCTATCAATCATTCAAGCATAATATGGCTAATAATATGAGTTAGATTGATAATAATAAGAGTAGTGAGTATAGTAATTGTAGTTCTATCGATCATATCTGCATAATATGGTTAATAATATGAGTTAGATTCATAATAATAAGAGTAATAAGTATAGTACTTGTCGTTCTATCGATCATTTAAGCATAATATGGCTAATAATATGAGTTAGATTCATAATAATAAGAGGAATATGTATAGTAATTGTCGTTCTATCGATCATATAAGCATAATATGGCTAATAATATGAGTTAGATTGATAATAATAAGAGTAGTGAGTATAGTAATTGTCATTCTATCGATCATATACGCATAATATGGCTAATAATATGAGTTGGATTGATAATAATAAGAGTAATAAGTATAGTGAATGTCGTTCTATCGATCATATCAGCATAATATGGGTAATAATATGAGTTAGATTGATAATAGTGAGTGTAATAAGTATAGTAATTGTCGTTCTATCGATCATATTAGCATAATATGGTTAATAATATGAGTTAGATTGATAATAATAAGAGTAATAAGTACAGTAATTGTCGTTCTGTCGATCATATAAGCATAATATGGCTAATTATATGAGTTAGATTGATAATAATAACAGTAATAAGTGTAGTAATTGTCGTTCTATCGATAATATAAGCATAATATGGCTAATAATATCAGTTGGGTTGATAATAATAAGAGTAATAAGTATAGTGATTGTCGTTCTATCGATCAAATTTGCATAATATGTCTAATAATATGAGTTAGATTGATAATAATAAGAATAATAAGTATAGTAATTGTCGTTCTATCGATCATATAAGCATAATATGGCTAATAATATGAGTTAGGTTGATAATAATAAGAGTAATAAGTATAGTAATTGTCGTTCTGTCGATCATTTAAGCATAATATGGCTAATAATATGAGTTGGATTGATAATAATAAGAGTAATAAGTATAGTGAATGTCGTTCTATCGATCATATCAGCATAATATGGGTAATAATATGAGTTAGATTGATAATAGTGAGTGTAATAAGTATAGTAATTGTCGTTCTATCGATCATATTAGCATAATATGGTTAATAATATGAGTTAGATTTGATAATAATAAGAGTAATAAGTACAGTAATTGTCGTTCTGTCGATCATATAAGCATAATATGGCTAATAATATGAGTTAGGTTGATAATAATAAGAGTAATAAGTATAGTAATTGTCGTTCTGTCGATCATTTAAGCATAATATGGCTAATAATATGAGTTAGGTTGATAATAATAAGAATAATAAGTATAGTAATTGTCGTTCTATCGATCATATAAGCATAATATGGCTAATAATATGAGTTAGGTTGATAATAATAAGAGTAATAGGTATAGTAAATGTCGTGCTATCGATCTTATCTGCATAATATGGTTAATAATATGAGTTAGATTGATAATAGTGAGTGTAATAAGTATAGTAATTGTCGTTCTATCGATCATATTAGCATAATATGGTTAATAATATGAGTTAGATTGATAATAATAAGAGTAATAGGTATAGTAAATGTCGTGCTATCGATCTTATCTGCATAATATGGTTAATAATATGAGTTAGATTGATAATAGTGAGTGTAATAAGTATAGTAATTGTCGTTCTATCGATCATATTAGCATAATATGGTTAATAATATGAGTTAGATTGATAATAATAAGAGTAGTGAGTATAGTAATTGTCATACTATCGATCATATACGCATAATATGGCTAGTAATATGAGTTAGATTGATAGTAATAAGAGTAATAAGTATAGTAATTGTCGTTCCATCGATCATTTAAGCATAATATGGCTAATAATATGAGTTAGATTGATAATAATAAGAGTAGTGAGTATAGTAATTGTAGTTCTATCGATCATATCTGCATAATATGGTTAATAATATGAGTTAGATTCATAATAATAAGAGTAATAAGTATAGTAATTGTCGTTCTATCGATCATTTAAGCATAATATGGCTAATAATATGAGTTAGGTTCATAATAATAAGAGTAATATGTATAGTAATTGTCGTTCTATCGATCATATAAGCATAATATGGCTAATAATATGAGTTAGATTGATAATAATAAGAGTAGTGAGTATAGTAATTGTCATTCTATCGATCATATACGCATAATATGGCTAATAATATGAGTTGGATTGATAATAATAAGAGTAATATGTATAGTGAATGTCGTTCTATCGATCATATCAGCATAATATGGGTAATAATATGAGTTAGATTGATAATAGTGAGTGTAATAAGTATAGTAATTGTCGTTCTATCGATCATATTAGCATAATATGGTTAATAATATGAGTTAGATTGATAATAGTGAGTGTAATAAGTATAGTGATTGTCGTTCTATCGATCATATTAGCATAATATGGTTAATAATATGAGTTAGATTGATAATAATAAGAGTAGTGAGTATAGTAATTGTCATACTATCGATCATATACGCATAATATGGCTAGTAATATGAGTTAGATTGATAATAATAAGAGTAATAAGTATAGTAATTGTCGTTCTATCGATCATTCAAGCATAATATGGCTAATAATATGAGTTAGATTGATAATAATAAGAGTAGTGAGTATAGTAATTGTAGTTCTATCGATCATATCTGCATAATATGGTTAATAATATGAGTTAGATTCATAATAATAAGAGTAATAAGTATAGTACTTGTCGTTCTATCGATCATTTAAGCATAATATGGCTAATAATATGAGTTAGATTCATAATAATAAGAGGAATATGTATAGTAATTGTCGTTCTATCGATCATATAAGCATAATATGGCTAATAATATGAGTTAGATTGATAATAATAAGAGTAGTGAGTATAGTAATTGTCATTCTATCGATCATATACGCATAATATGGCTAATAATATGAGTTGGATTGATAATAATAAGAGTAATAGGTATAGTAAATGTCGTGCTATCGATCTTATCTGCATAATATGGTTAATAATATGAGTTAGATTGATAATAGTGAGTGTAATAAGTATAGTAATTGTCGTTCTATCGATCATATTAGCATAATATGGTTAATAATATGAGTTAGATTGATAATAATAAGAGTAGTGAGTATAGTAATTGTCATACTATCGATCATATACGCATAATATGGCTAGTAATAAGAGTTAGATTGATAATAATAAGAGTAATAAGTATAGTAATTGTCGTTACATCGATCATTTAAGCATAATATGGCTAATAATATGAGTTAGATTGATAATAATAAGAGTAGTGAGTATAGTAATTGTAGTTCTATCGATCATATCTGCATAATATGGTTAATAATATGAGTTAGATTCATAATAATAAGAGTAATAAGTATAGTAATTGTCGTTCTATCGATCATTTAAGCATAATATGGCTAATAATATGAGTTAGGTTCATAATAATAAGAGTAATATGTATAGTAATTGTCGTTCTATCGATCATATAAGCATAATATGGCTAATAATATGAGTTAGATTGATAATAATAAGAGTAGTGAGTATAGTAATTGTCATTCTATCGATCATATACGCATAATATGGCTAATAATATGAGTTGGATTGATAATAATAAGAGTAATATGTATAGTGAATGTCGTTCTATCGATCATATCAGCATAATATGTTTAATAATATGAGTTAGATTGATAATAGTGAGTGTAATAAGTATAGTAATTGTCGTTCTATCGATCATATTAGCATAATATGGTTAATAATATGAGTTAGATTGATAATAATAAGAGTAATAAGTACAGTAATTGTCGTTCTGTCGATCATATATGCATAATATGGCTAATTATATGAGTTAGATTGATAATAATAACAGTAATAAGTATAGTAATTGTCGTTCTATCGATAATATAAGCATAATATGGCTAATAATATGAGTAAGGTTGATCATAATAAGAGTAATAACTATAGTGATTGTCGTTCTATCGATCAAATTTGCATAATATGGCTAATAATATGAGTTAGATTGATAATAATAAGAATAATAAGTATAGTAATTGTCGTTCTATCGATCATTTAAGCATAATATGGCTAATAATATGAGTTAGATTGATAATAATAAGAGTAATAAGTATAGCAATTGTCGTTCTATCGATCATTTAAGCATAATATGGCTAATAATATGAGTAAGGTTGATCATAATAAGAGTAATAAGTATAGTGATTGTCGTTCTATCGATCAAATTTGCATAATATGGCTAATAATATGAGTTAGATTGATAATAATAAGAATAATAAGTATAGTAATTGTCGTTCTATCGATCATATAAGCATAATATGGCTAATAATATGAGTTAGGTTGATAATAATAAGAGTAATAAGTATAGTAATTGTCGTTCTATCGATCATTTAAGCATAATATGGCTAATAATATGAGTTAGATTGATAATAATAAGAGTAATAAGTATAGCAATTGTCGTTCTATCGATCATTTAAGCATAATATGGTTAATAATATGAGTTAGATTGATAATAATAACAGTAATAAGTATAGAAATTGTCGTTCTATCGATAATATAAACATAATATGGCTAATAATATGAGTTAGATTGATAATAATAAGAGTAGTGAGTATAGTAATTGTCGTTCTATCGATCATATAAGCATAATATGGCTAATAATATGAGTTAGGTTGATAATAATAAGAGTAATAGGTATAGTAAATGTCGTGCTATCGATCTTATCTGCATAATATGGTTAATAATATGAGTTAGATTGATAATAGTGAGTGTAATAAGTATAGTAATTGTCGTTCTATCGATCATATTAGCATAATATGGTTAATAATATGAGTTAGATTGATAATAATAAGAGTAGTGAGTATAGTAATTGTCATACTATCGATCATATACGCATAATATGGCTAGTAATATGAGTTAGATTGATAATAATAAGAGTAATAAGTATAGTAATTGTCGTTCTATCGATCATTCAAGCATAATATGGCTAATAATATGAGTTAGATTGATAATAATAAGAGTAGTGAGTATAGTAATTGTAGTTCTATCGATCATATCTGCATAATATGGTTAATAATATGAGTTAGATTCATAATAATAAGAGTAATAAGTATAGTACTTGTCGTTCTATCGATCATTTAAGCATAATATGGCTAATAATATGAGTTAGATTCATAATAATAAGAGGAATATGTATAGTAATTGTCGTTCTATCGATCATATAAGCATAATATGGCTAATAATATGAGTTAGATTGATAATAATAAGAGTAGTGAGTATAGTAATTGTCATTCTATCGATCATATACGCATAATATGGCTAATAATATGAGTTGGATTGATAATAATAAGAGTAATAAGTATAGTGAATGTCGTTCTATCGATCATATCAGCATAATATGGGTAACAATATGAGTTAGATTGATAATAGTGAGTGTAATAAGTATAGTAATTGTCGTTCTACCGATCATATTAGCATAATATGGTTAATAATATGAGTTAGATTGATAATAATAAGAGTAATAAGTACAGTAATTGTCGTTCTGTCGATCATATAAGCATAATATGGCTAATTATATGAGTTAGATTGATAATAATAACAGTAATAAGTGTAGTAATTGTCGTTCTATCGATAATATAAGCATAATATGGCTAATAATATGAGTTGGGTTGATAATAATAAGAGTAATAAGTATAGTGATTGTCGTTCTATCGATCAAATTTGCATAATATGTCTAATAATATGAGTTAGATTGATAATAATAAGAATAATAAGTATAGTAATTGTCGTTCTATCGATCATATAAGCATAATATGGCTAATAATATGAGTTAGGTTGATAATAATAAGAGTAATAAGTATAGTAATTGTCGTTCTGTCGATCATTTAAGCATAATATGGCTAATAATATGAGTTAGATTGATAATAATAAGAATAATAAGTATAGTAATTGTCGTTCTATCGATCATATAAGCATAATATGGCTAATAATATGAGTTAGGTTGATAATAATAAGAGTAATAGGTATAGTAAATGTCGTGCTATCGATCTTATCTGCATAATATGGTTAATAATATGAGTTAGATTGATAATAGTGAGTGTAATAAGTATAGTAATTGTCGTTCTATCGATCATATTAGCATAATATGGTTAATAATATGAGTTAGATTGATAATAATAAGAGTAGTGAGTATAGTAATTGTCATACTATCGATCATATACGCATAATATGGCTAGTAATAAGAGTTAGATTGATAATAATAAGAGTAATAAGTATAGTAATTGTCGTTACATCGATCATTTAAGCATAATATGGCTAATAATATGAGTTAGATTGATAATAATAAGAGTAGTGAGTATAGTAATTGTAGTTCTATCGATCATATCTGCATAATATGGTTAATAATATGAGTTAGATTCATAATAATAAGAGTAATAAGTATAGTAATTGTCGTTCTATCGATCATTTAAGCATAATATGGCTAATAATATGAGTTAGGTTCATAATAATAAGAGTAATATGTATAGTAATTGTCGTTCTATCGATCATATAAGCATAATATGGCTAATAATATGAGTTAGATTGATAATAATAAGAGTAGTGAGTATAGTAATTGTCATTCTATCGATCATATACGCATAATATGGCTAATAATATGAGTTGGATTGATAATAATAAGAGTAATATGTATAGTGAATGTCGTTCTATCGATCATATCAGCATAATATGTTTAATAATATGAGTTAGATTGATAATAGTGAGTGTAATAAGTATAGTAATTGTCGTTCTATCGATCATATTAGCATAATATGGTTAATAATATGAGTTAGATTGATAATAATAAGAGTAATAAGTACAGTAATTGTCGTTCTGTCGATCATATATGCATAATATGGCTAATTATATGAGTTAGATTGATAATAATAAGAATAATAAGTATAGTAATTGTCGTTCTATCGATCATATAAGCATAATATGGCTAATAATATGAGTTAGGTTGATAATAATAAGAGTAATAAGTATAGTAATTGTCGTTCTATCGATCATTTAAGCATAATATGGCTAATAATATGAGTTAGATTGATAATAATAAGAGTAATAAGTATAGCAATTGTCGTTCTATCGATCATTTAAGCATAATATGGTTAATAATATGAGTTAGATTGATAATAATAACAGTAATAAGTATAGAAATTGTCGTTCTATCGATAATATAAGCATAATATGGCTAATAATATGAGTTAGATTGATAATAATAAGAGTAGTGAGTATAGTAATTGTCGTTCTATCGATCATATAAGCATAATATGGCTAATAATATGAGTTAGGTTGATAATAATAAGAGTAATAGGTATAGTAAATGTCGTGCTATCGATCTTATCTGCATAATATGGTTAATAATATGAGTTAGATTGATAATAGTGAGTGTAATAAGTATAGTAATTGTCGTTCTATCGATCATATTAGCATAATATGGTTAATAATATGAGTTAGATTGATAATAATAAGAGTAGTGAGTATAGTAATTGTCATACTATCGATCATATGCGCATAATATGGCTAGTAATATGAGTTAGATTGATAATAATAAGAGTAATAAGTATAGTAATTGTCGTTCTATCAATCATTCAAGCATAATATGGCTAATAATATGAGTTAGATTGATAATAATAAGAGTAGTGAGTATAGTAATTGTAGTTCTATCGATCATATCTGCATAATATGGTTAATAATATGAGTTAGATTCATAATAATAAGAGTAATAAGTATAGTACTTGTCGTTCTATCGATCATTTAAGCATAATATGGCTAATAATATGAGTTAGATTCATAATAATAAGAGGAATATGTATAGTAATTGTCGTTCTATCGATCATATAAGCATAATATGGCTAATAATATGAGTTAGATTGATAATAATAAGAGTAGTGAGTATAGTAATTGTCATTCTATCGATCATATACGCATAATATGGCTAATAATATGAGTTGGATTGATAATAATAAGAGTAATAAGTATAGTAATTGTCGTT
Source organism: Megachile rotundata (assembly GCF_050947335.1). NCBI lineage: Eukaryota > Metazoa > Arthropoda > Insecta > Hymenoptera > Megachilidae > Megachile > Megachile rotundata. The sequence continues at coordinate 211,920 of NW_027473511.1, read as the reverse complement.
CTATCGATCATATAAGCATAATATGGCTAATAATATGAGTTAGGTTGATAATAATAAGAGTAATAGGTATAGTAAATGTCGTGCTATCGATCTTATCTGCATAATATGGTTAATAATATGAGTTAGATTGATAATAGTGAGTGTAATAAGTATAGTAATTGTCGTTCTATCGATCATATTAGCATAATATGGTTAATAATATGAGTTAGATTGATAATAATAAGAGTAGTGAGTATAGTAATTGTCATACTATCGATCATATACGCATAATATGGCTAGTAATAAGAGTTAGATTGATAATAATAAGAGTAATAAGTATAGTAATTGTCGTTACATCGATCATTTAAGCATAATATGGCTAATAATATGAGTTAGATTGATAATAATAAGAGTAGTGAGTATAGTAATTGTAGTTCTATCGATCATATCTGCATAATATGGTTAATAATATGAGTTAGATTCATAATAATAAGAGTAATAAGTATAGTAATTGTCGTTCTATCGATCATTTAAGCATAATATGGCTAATAATATGAGTTAGGTTCATAATAATAAGAGTAATATGTATAGTAATTGTCGTTCTATCGATCATATAAGCATAATATGGCTAATAATATGAGTTAGATTGATAATAATAAGAGTAGTGAGTATAGTAATTGTCATTCTATCGATCATATACGCATAATATGGCTAATAATATGAGTTGGATTGATAATAATAAGAGTAATATGTATAGTGAATGTCGTTCTATCGATCATATCAGCATAATATGTTTAATAATATGAGTTAGATTGATAATAGTGAGTGTAATAAGTATAGTAATTGTCGTTCTATCGATCATATTAGCATAATATGGTTAATAATATGAGTTAGATTGATAATAATAAGAGTAATAAGTACAGTAATTGTCGTTCTGTCGATCATATATGCATAATATGGCTAATTATATGAGTTAGATTGATAATAATAAGAATAATAAGTATAGTAATTGTCGTTCTATCGATCATATAAGCATAATATGGCTAATAATATGAGTTAGGTTGATAATAATAAGAGTAATAAGTATAGTAATTGTCGTTCTATCGATCATTTAAGCATAATATGGCTAATAATATGAGTTAGATTGATAATAATAAGAGTAATAAGTATAGCAATTGTCGTTCTATCGATCATTTAAGCATAATATGGTTAATAATATGAGTTAGATTGATAATAATAACAGTAATAAGTATAGAAATTGTCGTTCTATCGATAATATAAGCATAATATGGCTAATAATATGAGTTAGATTGATAATAATAAGAGTAGTGAGTATAGTAATTGTCGTTCTATCGATCATATAAGCATAATATGGCTAATAATATGAGTTAGGTTGATAATAATAAGAGTAATAGGTATAGTAAATGTCGTGCTATCGATCTTATCTGCATAATATGGTTAATAATATGAGTTAGATTGATAATAGTGAGTGTAATAAGTATAGTAATTGTCGTTCTATCGATCATATTAGCATAATATGGTTAATAATATGAGTTAGATTGATAATAATAAGAGTAGTGAGTATAGTAATTGTCATACTATCGATCATATGCGCATAATATGGCTAGTAATATGAGTTAGATTGATAATAATAAGAGTAATAAGTATAGTAATTGTCGTTCTATCAATCATTCAAGCATAATATGGCTAATAATATGAGTTAGATTGATAATAATAAGAGTAGTGAGTATAGTAATTGTAGTTCTATCGATCATATCTGCATAATATGGTTAATAATATGAGTTAGATTCATAATAATAAGAGTAATAAGTATAGTACTTGTCGTTCTATCGATCATTTAAGCATAATATGGCTAATAATATGAGTTAGATTCATAATAATAAGAGGAATATGTATAGTAATTGTCGTTCTATCGATCATATAAGCATAATATGGCTAATAATATGAGTTAGATTGATAATAATAAGAGTAGTGAGTATAGTAATTGTCATTCTATCGATCATATACGCATAATATGGCTAATAATATGAGTTGGATTGATAATAATAAGAGTAATAAGTATAGTGAATGTCGTTCTATCGATCATACCAGCATAATATGGGTAATAATATGAGTTAGATTGATAATAGTGAGTGTAATAAGTATAGTAATTGTCGTTCTATCGATCATATTAGCATAATATGGTTAATAATATGAGTTAGATTGATAATAATAAGAGTAATAAGTACAGTAATTGTCGTTCTGTCGATCATATAAGCATAATATGGCTAATTATATGAGTTAGATTGATAATAATAACAGTAATAAGTGTAGTAATTGTCGTTCTATCGATAATATAAGCATAATATGGCTAATAATATGAGTTGGGTTGATAATAATAAGAGTAATAAGTATAGTGATTGTCGTTCTATCGATCAAATTTGCATAATATGTCTAATAATATGAGTTAGATTGATAATAATAAGAATAATAAGTATAGTAATTGTCGTTCTATCGATCATATAAGCATAATATGGCTAATAATATGAGTTAGGTTGATAATAATAAGAGTAATAAGTATAGTAATTGTCGTTCTGTCGATCATTTAAGCATAATATGGCTAATAATATGAGTTGGATTGATAATAATAAGAGTAATAAGTATAGTGAATGTCGTTCTATCGATCATATCAGCATAATATGGGTAATAATATGAGTTAGATTGATAATAGTGAGTGTAATAAGTATAGTAATTGTCGTTCTATCGATCATATTAGCATAATATGGTTAATAATATGAGTTAGATTGATAATAATAAGAGTAATAAGTACAGTAATTGTCGTTCTGTCGATCATATAAGCATAATATGGCTAATAATATGAGTTAGGTTGATAATAATAAGAGTAATAAGTATAGTAATTGTCGTTCTGTCGATCATTTAAGCATAATATGGCTAATAATATGAGTTAGATTGATAATAATAAGAATAATAAGTATAGTAATTGTCGTTCTATCGATCATATAAGCATAATATGGCTAATAATATGAGTTAGGGTGATAATAATAAGAGTAATAGGTATAGTAAATGTCGTGCTATCGATCTTATCTGCATAATATGGTTAATAATATGAGTTAGATTGATAATAGTGAGTGTAATAAGTATAGTAATTGTCGTTCTATCGATCATATTAGCATAATATGGTTAATAATATGAGTTAGATTGATAATAATAAGAGTAGTGAGTATAGTAATTGTCATACTATCGATCATATACGCATAATATGGCTAGTAATATGAGTTAGATTGATAGTAATAAGAGTAATAAGTATAGTAATTGTCGTTCCATCGATCATTTAAGCATAATATGGCTAATAATATGAGTTAGATTGATAATAATAAGAGTAGTGAGTATAGTAATTGTAGTTCTATCGATCATATCTGCATAATATGGTTAATAATATGAGTTAGATTCATAATAATAAGAGTAATAAGTATAGTAATTGTCGTTCTATCGATCATTTAAGCATAATATGGCTAATAATATGAGTTAGGTTCATAATAATAAGAGTAATATGTATAGTAATTGTCGTTCTATCGATCACATAAGCATAATATGGCTAATAATATGAGTTAGATTGATAATAATAAGAGTAGTGAGTATAGTAATTGTCATTCTATCGATCATATACGCATAATATGGCTAATAATATGAGTAAGGTTGATCATAATAAGAGTAATAAGTATAGTGATTGTCGTTCTATCGATCAAATTTGCATAATATGGCTAATAATATGAGTTAGATTGATAATAATAAGAATAATAAGTATAGTAATTGTCGTTCTATCGATCATATAAGCATAATATGGCTAATAATATGAGTTAGGTTGATAATAATAAGAGTAATAAGTATAGTAATTGTCGTTCTATCGATCATTTAAGCATAATATGGCTAATAATATGAGTTAGATTGATAATAATAAGAGTAATAAGTATAGCAATTGTCGTTCTATCGATCATTTAAGCATAATATGGCTAATAATATGAGTTAGATTGATAATAATAAGAGTAATAAGTATAGCAATTGTCGTTCTATCGATCATTTAAGCATAATATGGTTAATAATATGAGTTAGATTGATAATAATAACAGTAATAAGTATAGAAATTGTCGTTCTATCGATAATATAAACATAATATGGCTAATAATATGAGTTAGATTGATAATAATAAGAGTAGTGAGTATAGTAATTGTCGTTCTATCGATCATATAAGCATAATATGGCTAATAATATGAGTTAGGTTGATAATAATAAGAGTAATAGGTATAGTAAATGTCGTGCTATCGATCTTATCTGCATAATATGGTTAATAATATGAGTTAGATTGATAATAGTGAGTGTAATAAGTATAGTAATTGTCGTTCTATCGATCATATTAGCATAATATGGTTAATAATATGAGTTAGATTGATAATAATAAGAGTAGTGAGTATAGTAATTGTCATACTATCGATCATATACGCATAATATGGCTAGTAATATGAGTTAGATTGATAATAATAAGAGTAATAAGTATAGTAATTGTCGTTCTATCGATCATTCAAGCATAATATGGCTAATAATATGAGTTAGATTGATAATAATAAGAGTAGTGAGTATAGTAATTGTAGTTCTATCGATCATATCTGCATAATATGGTTAATAATATGAGTTAGATTCATAATAATAAGAGTAATAAGTATAGTACTTGTCGTTCTATCGATCATTTAAGCATAATATGGCTAATAATATGAGTTAGATTCATAATAATAAGAGGAATATGTATAGTAATTGTCGTTCTATCGATCATATAAGCATAATATGGCTAATAATATGAGTTAGATTGATAATAATAAGAGTAGTGAGTATAGTAATTGTCATTCTATCGATCATATACGCATAATATGGCTAATAATATGAGTTGGATTGATAATAATAAGAGTAATAAGTATAGTGAATGTCGTTCTATCGATCATATCAGCATAATATGGGTAACAATATGAGTTAGATTGATAATAGTGAGTGTAATAAGTATAGTAATTGTCGTTCTATCGATCATATTAGCATAATATGGTTAATAATATGAGTTAGATTGATAATAATAAGAGTAATAAGTACAGTAATTGTCGTTCTGTCGATCATATAAGCATAATATGGCTAATTATATGAGTTAGATTGATAATAATAACAGTAATAAGTGTAGTAATTGTCGTTCTATCGATAATATAAGCATAATATGGCTAATAATATGAGTTGGGTTGATAATAATAAGAGTAATAAGTATAGTGATTGTCGTTCTATCGATCAAATTTGCATAATATGTCTAATAATATGAGTTAGATTGATAATAATAAGAATAATAAGTATAGTAATTGTCGTTCTATCGATCATATAAGCATAATATGGCTAATAATATGAGTTAGGTTGATAATAATAAGAGTAATAAGTATAGTAATTGTCGTTCTGTCGATCATTTAAGCATAATATGGCTAATAATATGAGTTAGATTGATAATAATAAGAATAATAAGTATAGTAATTGTCGTTCTATCGATCATATAAGCATAATATGGCTAATAATATGAGTTAGGTTGATAATAATAAGAGTAATAGGTATAGTAAATGTCGTGCTATCGATCTTATCTGCATAATATGGTTAATAATATGAGTTAGATTGATAATAGTGAGTGTAATAAGTATAGTAATTGTCGTTCTATCGATCATATTAGCATAATATGGTTAATAATATGAGTTAGATTGATAATAATAAGAGTAGTGAGTATAGTAATTGTCATACTATCGATCATATGCGCATAATATGGCTAGTAATATGAGTTAGATTGATAATAATAAGAGTAATAAGTATAGTACTTGTCGTTCTATCAATCATTCAAGCATAATATGGCTAATAATATGAGTTAGATTGATAATAATAAGAGTAGTGAGTATAGTAATTGTAGTTCTATCGATCATATCTGCATAATATGGTTAATAATATGAGTTAGATTCATAATAATAAGAGTAATAAGTATAGTACTTGTCGTTCTATCGATCATTTAAGCATAATATGGCTAATAATATGAGTTAGATTCATAATAATAAGAGGAATATGTATAGTAATTGTCGTTCTATCGATCATATAAGCATAATATGGCTAATAATATGAGTTAGATTGATAATAATAAGAGTAGTGAGTATAGTAATTGTCATTCTATCGATCATATACGCATAATATGGCTAATAATATGAGTTGGATTGATAATAATAAGAGTAATAAGTATAGTGAATGTCGTTCTATCGATCATATCAGCATAATATGGGTAATAATATGAGTTAGATTGATAATAGTGAGTGTAATAAGTATAGTAATTGTCGTTCTATCGATCATATTAGCATAATATGGTTAATAATATGAGTTAGATTGATAATAATAAGAGTAATAAGTACAGTAATTGTCGTTCTGTCGATCATATAAGCATAATATGGCTAATTATATGAGTTAGATTGATAATAATAACAGTAATAAGTGTAGTAATTGTCGTTCTATCGATAATATAAGCATAATATGGCTAATAATATGAGTTGGGTTGATAATAATAAGAGTAATAAGTATAGTGATTGTCGTTCTATCGATCAAATTTGCATAATATGTCTAATAATATGAGTTAGATTGATAATAATAAGAATAATAGGTATAGTAAATGTCGTGCTATCGATCTTATCTGCATAATATGGTTAATAATATGAGTTAGATTGATAATAGTGAGTGTAATAAGTATAGTAATTGTCGTTCTATCGATCATATTAGCATAATATGGTTAATAATATGAGTTAGATTGATAATAATAAGAGTAATAGGTATAGTAAATGTCGTGCTATCGATCTTATCTGCATAATATGGTTAATAATATGAGTTAGATTGATAATAGTGAGTGTAATAAGTATAGTAATTGTCGTTCTATCGATCATATTAGCATAATATGGTTAATAATATGAGTTAGATTGATAATAATAAGAGTAGTGAGTATAGTAATTGTCATACTATCGATCATATACGCATAATATGGCTAGTAATATGAGTTAGATTGATAGTAATAAGAGTAATAAGTATAGTAATTGTCGTTCCATCGATCATTTAAGCATAATATGGCTAATAATATGAGTTAGATTGATAATAATAAGAGTAGTGAGTATAGTAATTGTAGTTCTATCGATCATATCTGCATAATATGGTTAATAATATGAGTTAGATTCATAATAATAAGAGTAATAAGTATAGTAATTGTCGTTCTATCGATCATTTAAGCATAATATGGCTAATAATATGAGTTAGGTTCATAATAATAAGAGTAATATGTATAGTAATTGTCGTTCTATCGATCATATAAGCATAATATGGCTAATAATATGAGTTAGATTGATAATAATAAGAGTAGTGAGTATAGTAATTGTCATTCTATCGATCATATACGCATAATATGGCTAATAATATGAGTTGGATTGATAATAATAAGAGTAATATGTATAGTGAATGTCGTTCTATCGATCATATCAGCATAATATGGGTAATAATATGAGTTAGATTGATAATAGTGAGTGTAATAAGTATAGTAATTGTCGTTCTATCGATCATATTAGCATAATATGGTTAATAATATGAGTTAGATTGATAATAGTGAGTGTAATAAGTATAGTAATTGTCGTTCTATCGATCATATTAGCATAATATGGTTAATAATATGAGTTAGATTGATAATAATAAGAGTAGTGAGTATAGTAATTGTCATACTATCGATCATATACGCATAATATGGCTAGTAATATGAGTTAGATTGATAATAATAAGAGTAATAAGTATAGTAATTGTCGTTCTATCGATCATTCAAGCATAATATGGCTAATAATATGAGTTAGATTGATAATAATAAGAGTAGTGAGTATAGTAATTGTAGTTCTATCGATCATATCTGCATAATATGGTTAATAATATGAGTTAGATTCATAATAATAAGAGTAATAAGTATAGTACTTGTCGTTCTATCGATCATTTAAGCATAATATGGCTAATAATATGAGTTAGATTCATAATAATAAGAGGAATATGTATAGTAATTGTCGTTCTATCGATCATATAAGCATAATATGGCTAATAATATGAGTTAGATTGATAATAATAAGAGTAGTGAGTATAGTAATTGTCATTCTATCGATCATATACGCATAATATGGCTAATAATATGAGTTAGATTGATAATAATAAGAGTAATAGGTATAGTAAATGTCGTGCTATCGATCTTATCTGCATAATATGGTTAATAATATGAGTTAGATTGATAATAGTGAGTGTAATAAGTATAGTAATTGTCGTTCTATCGATCATATTAGCATAATATGGTTAATAATATGAGTTAGATTGATAATAATAAGAGTAGTGAGTATAGTAATTGTCATACTATCGATCATATACGCATAATATGGCTAGTAATAAGAGTTAGATTGATAATAATAAGAGTAATAAGTATAGTAATTGTCGTCACATCGATCATTTAAGCATAATATGGCTAATAATATGAGTTAGATTGATAATAATAAGAGTAGTGAGTATAGTAATTGTAGTTCTATCGATCATATCTGCATAATATGGTTAATAATATGAGTTAGATTCATAATAATAAGAGTAATAAGTATAGTAATTGTCGTTCTATCGATCATTTAAGCATAATATGGCTAATAATATGAGTTAGGTTCATAATAATAAGAGTAATATGTATAGTAATTGTCGTTCTATCGATCATATAAGCATAATATGGCTAATAATATGAGTTAGATTGATAATAATAAGAGTAGTGAGTATAGTAATTGTCATTCTATCGATCATATACGCATAATATGGCTAATAATATGAGTTGGATTGATAATAATAAGAGTAATATGTATAGTGAATGTCGTTCTATCGATCATATCAGCATAATATGTTTAATAATATGAGTTAGATTGATAATAGTGAGTGTAATAAGTATAGTAATTGTCGTTCTATCGATCATATTAGCATAATATGGTTAATAATATGAGTTAGATTGATAATAATAAGAGTAATAAGTACAGTAATTGTCGTTCTGTCGATCATATATGCATAATATGGCTAATTATATGAGTTAGATTGATAATAATAACAGTAATAAGTATAGTAATTGTCGTTCTATCGATAATATAAGCATAATATGGCTAATAATATGAGTAAGGTTGATCATAATAAGAGTAATAAGTATAGTGATTGTCGTTCTATCGATCAAATTTGCATAATATGGCTAATAATATGAGTTAGATTGATAATAATAAGAATAATAAGTATAGTAATTGTCGTTCTATCGATCATTTAAGCATAATATGGCTAATAATATGAGTTAGATTGATAATAATAAGAGTAATAAGTATAGCAATTGTCGTTCTATCGATCATTTAAGCATAATATGGCTAATAATATGAGTAAGGTTGATCATAATAAGAGTAATAAGTATAGTGATTGTCGTTCTATCGATCAAATTTGCATAATATGGCTAATAATATGAGTTAGATTGATAATAATAAGAATAATAAGTATAGTAATTGTCGTTCTATCGATCATATAAGCATAATATGGCTAATAATATGAGTTAGGTTGATAATAATAAGAGTAATAAGTATAGTAATTGTCGTTCTATCGATCATTTAAGCATAATATGGCTAATAATATGAGTTAGATTGATAATAATAACAGTAATAAGTATAGAAATTGTCGTTCTATCGATAATATAAACATAATATGGCTAATAATATGAGTTAGATTGATAATAATAAGAGTAGTGAGTATAGTAATTGTCGTTCTATCGATCATATAAGCATAATATGGCTAATAATATGAGTTAGGTTGATAATAATAAGAGTAATAGGTATAGTAAATGTCGTGCTATCGATCTTATCTGCATAATATGGTTAATAATATGAGTTAGATTGATAATAGTGAGTGTAATAAGTATAGTAATTGTCGTTCTATCGATCATATTAGCATAATATGGTTAATAATATGAGTTAGATTGATAATAATAAGAGTAGTGAGTATAGTAATTGTCATACTATCGATCATATACGCATAATATGGCTAGTAATATGAGTTAGATTGATAATAATAAGAGTAATAAGTATAGTAATTGTCGTTCTATCGATCATTCAAGCATAATATGGCTAATAATATGAGTTAGATTGATAATAATAAGAGTAGTGAGTATAGTAATTGTAGTTCTATCGATCATATCTGCATAATATGGTTAATAATATGAGTTAGATTCATAATAATAAGAGTAATAAGTATAGTACTTGTCGTTCTATCGATCATTTAAGCATAATATGGCTAATAATATGAGTTAGATTCATAATAATAAGAGGAATATGTATAGTAATTGTCGTTCTATCGATCATATAAGCATAATATGGCTAATAATATGAGTTAGATTGATAATAATAAGAGTAGTGAGTATAGTAATTGTCATTCTATCGATCATATACGCATAATATGGCTAATAATATGAGTTGGATTGATAATAATAAGAGTAATAAGTATAGTGAATGTCGTTCTATCGATCATATCAGCATAATATGGGTAACAATATGAGTTAGATTGATAATAGTGAGTGTAATAAGTATAGTAATTGTCGTTCTATCGATCATATTAGCATAATATGGTTAATAATATGAGTTAGATTGATAATAATAAGAGTAATAAGTACAGTAATTGTCGTTCTGTCGATCATATAAGCATAATATGGCTAATTATATGAGTTAGATTGATAATAATAACAGTAATAAGTGTAGTAATTGTCGTTCTATCGATAATATAAGCATAATATGGCTAATAATATGAGTTGGGTTGATAATAATAAGAGTAATAAGTATAGTGATTGTCGTTCTATCGATCAAATTTGCATAATATGTCTAATAATATGAGTTAGATTGATAATAATAAGAATAATAAGTATAGTAATTGTCGTTCTATCGATCATATAAGCATAATATGGCTAATAATATGAGTTAGGTTGATAATAATAAGAGTAATAAGTATAGTAATTGTCGTTCTATCGATCATTTAAGCATAATATGGCTAATAATATGAGTTAGATTGATAATAATAAGAGTAATAAGTATAGCAATTGTCGTTCTATCGATCATTTAAGCATAATATGGTTAATAATATGAGTTAGATTGATAATAATAACAGTAATAAGTATAGAAATTGTCGTTCTATCGATAATATAAGCATAATATGGCTAATAATATGAGTTAGATTGATAATAATAAGAGTAGTGAGTATAGTAATTGTCGTTCTATCGATCATATAAGCATAATATGGCTAATAATATGAGTTAGGTTGATAATAATAAGAGTAATAGGTATAGTAAATGTCGTGCTATCGATCTTATCTGCATAATATGGTTAATAATATGAGTTAGATTGATAATAGTGAGTGTAATAAGTATAGTAATTGTCGTTCTATCGATCATATTAGCATAATATGGTTAATAATATGAGTTAGATTGATAATAATAAGAGTAGTGAGTATAGTAATTGTCATACTATCGATCATATGCGCATAATATGGCTAGTAATATGAGTTAGATTGATAATAATAAGAGTAATAAGTATAGTAATTGTCGTTCTATCAATCATTCAAGCATAATATGGCTAATAATATGAGTTAGATTGATAATAATAAGAGTAGTGAGTATAGTAATTGTAGTTCTATCGATCATATCTGCATAATATGGTTAATAATATGAGTTAGATTCATAATAATAAGAGTAATAAGTATAGTACTTGTCGTTCTATCGATCATTTAAGCATAATATGGCTAATAATATGAGTTAGATTCATAATAATAAGAGGAATATGTATAGTAATTGTCGTTCTATCGATCATATAAGCATAATATGGCTAATAATATGAGTTAGATTGATAATAATAAGAGTAGTGAGTATAGTAATTGTCATTCTATCGATCATATACGCATAATATGGCTAATAATATGAGTTGGATTGATAATAATAAGAGTAATAAGTATAGTGAATGTCGTTCTATCGATCATACCAGCATAATATGGGTAATAATATGAGTTAGATTGATAATAGTGAGTGTAATAAGTATAGTAATTGTCGTTCTATCGATCATATTAGCATAATATGGTTAATAATATGAGTTAGATTGATAATAATAAGAGTAATAAGTACAGTAATTGTCGTTCTGTCGATCATATAAGCATAATATGGCTAATTATATGAGTTAGATTGATAATAATAACAGTAATAAGTGTAGTAATTGTCGTTCTATCGATAATATAAGCATAATATGGCTAATAATATGAGTTGGGTTGATAATAATAAGAGTAATAAGTATAGTGATTGTCGTTCTATCGATCAAATTTGCATAATATGTCTAATAATATGAGTTAGATTGATAATAATAAGAATAATAAGTATAGTAATTGTCGTTCTATCGATCATATAAGCATAATATGGCTAATAATATGAGTTAGGTTGATAATAATAAGAGTAATAAGTATAGTAATTGTCGTTCTGTCGATCATTTAAGCATAATATGGCTAATAATATGAGTTGGATTGATAATAATAAGAGTAATAAGTATAGTGAATGTCGTTCTATCGATCATATCAGCATAATATGGGTAATAATATGAGTTAGATTGATAATAGTGAGTGTAATAAGTATAGTAATTGTCGTTCTATCGATCATATTAGCATAATATGGTTAATAATATGAGTTAGATTGATAATAATAAGAGTAATAAGTACAGTAATTGTCGTTCTGTCGATCATATAAGCATAATATGGCTAATAATATGAGTTAGGTTGATAATAATAAGAGTAATAAGTATAGTAATTGTCGCTCTGTCGATCATTTAAGCATAATATGGCTAATAATATGAGTTAGATTGATAATAATAAGAATAATAAGTATAGTAATTGTCGTTCTATCGATCATATAAGCATAATATGGCTAATAATATGAGTTAGGTTGATAATAATAAGAGTAATAGGTATAGTAAATGTCGTGCTATCGATCTTATCTGCATAATATGGTTAATAATATGAGTTAGATTGATAATAGTGAGTGTAATAAGTATAGTAATTGTCGTTCTATCGATCATATTAGCATAATATGGTTAATAATATGAGTTAGATTGATAATAATAAGAGTAGTGAGTATAGTAATTGTCATACTATCGATCATATACGCATAATATGGCTAGTAATATGAGTTAGATTGATAGTAATAAGAGTAATAAGTATAGTAATTGTCGTTCCATCGATCATTTAAGCATAATATGGCTAATAATATGAGTTAGATTGATAATAATAAGAGTAGTGAGTATAGTAATTGTAGTTCTATCGATCATATCTGCATAATATGGTTAATAATATGAGTTAGATTCATAATAATAAGAGTAATAAGTATAGTAATTGTCGTTCTATCGATCATTTAAGCATAATATGGCTAATAATATGAGTTAGGTTCATAATAATAAGAGTAATATGTATAGTAATTGTCGTTCTATCGATCATATAAGCATAATATGGCTAATAATATGAGTTAGATTGATAATAATAAGAGTAGTGAGTATAGTAATTGTCATTCTATCGATCATATACGCATAATATGGCTAATAATATGAGTAAGGTTGATCATAATAAGAGTAATAAGTATAGTGATTGTCGTTCTATCGATCAAATTTGCATAATATGGCTAATAATATGAGTTAGATTGATAATAATAAGAATAATAAGTATAGTAATTGTCGTTCTATCGATCATATAAGCATAATATGGCTAATAATATGAGTTAGGTTGATAATAATAAGAGTAATAAGTATAGTAATTGTCGTTCTATCGATCATTTAAGCATAATATGGCTAATAATATGAGTTAGATTGATAATAATAAGAGTAATAAGTATAGCAATTGTCGTTCTATCGATCATTTAAGCATAATATGGTTAATAATATGAGTTAGATTGATAAAAATAACAGTAATAAGTATAGAAATTGTCGTTCTATCGATAATATAAACATAATATGGCTAATAATATGAGTTAGATTGATAATAATAAGAGTAGTGAGTATAGTAATTGTCGTTCTATCGATCATATAAGCATAATATGGCTAATAATATGAGTTAGGTTGATAATAATAAGAGTAATAGGTATAGTAAATGTCGTGCTATCGATCTTATCTGCATAATATGGTTAATAATATGAGTTAGATTGATAATAGTGAGTGTAATAAGTATAGTAATTGTCGTTCTATCGATCATATTAGCATAATATGGTTAATAATATGAGTTAGATTGATAATAATAAGAGTAGTGAGTATAGTAATTGTCATACTATCGATCATATACGCATAATATGGCTAGTAATATGAGTTAGATTGATAATAATAAGAGTAATAAGTATAGTAATTGTCGTTCTATCGATCATTCAAGCATAATATGGCTAATAATATGAGTTAGATTGATAATAATAAGAGTAGTGAGTATAGTAATTGTAGTTCTATCGATCATATCTGCATAATATGGTTAATAATATGAGTTAGATTCATAATAATAAGAGTAATAAGTATAGTACTTGTCGTTCTATCGATCATTTAAGCATAATATGGCTAATAATATGAGTTAGATTCATAATAATAAGAGGAATATGTATAGTAATTGTCGTTCTATCGATCATATAAGCATAATATGGCTAATAATATGAGTTAGATTGATAATAATAAGAGTAGTGAGTATAGTAATTGTCATTCTATCGATCATATACGCATAATATGGCTAATAATATGAGTTGGATTGATAATAATAAGAGTAATAAGTATAGTGAATGTCGTTCTATCGATCATATCAGCATAATATGGGTAATAATATGAGTTAGATTGATAATAGTGAGTGTAATAAGTATAGTAATTGTCGTTCTATCGATCATATTAGCATAATATGGTTAATAATATGAGTTAGATTGATAATAATAAGAGTAATAAGTACAGTAATTGTCGTTCTGTCGATCATATAAGCATAATATGGCTAATTATATGAGTTAGATTGATAATAATAACAGTAATAAGTGTAGTAATTGTCGTTCTATCGATAATATAAGCATAATATGGCTAATAATATGAGTTGGGTTGATAATAATAAGAGTAATAAGTATAGTGATTGTCGTTCTATCGATCAAATTTGCATAATATGTCTAATAATATGAGTTAGATTGATAATAATAAGAATAATAAGTATAGTAATTGTCGTTCTATCGATCATATAAGCATAATATGGCTAATAATATGAGTTAGGTTGATAATAATAAGAGTAATAAGTATAGTAATTGTCGTTCTGTCGATCATTTAAGCATAATATGGCTAATAATATGAGTTAGATTGATAATAATAAGAATAATAAGTATAGTAATTGTCGTTCTATCGATCATATAAGCATAATATGGCTAATAATATGAGTTAGGTTGATAATAATAAGAGTAATAGGTATAGTAAATGTCGTGCTATCGATCTTATCTGCATAATATGGTTAATAATATGAGTTAGATTGATAATAGTGAGTGTAATAAGTATAGTAATTGTCGTTCCATCGATCATTTAAGCATAATATGGCTAATAATATGAGTTAGATTGATAATAATAAGAGTAGTGAGTATAGTAATTGTAGTTCTATCGATCATATGTGCATAATATGGTTAATAATATGAGTTAGATTCATAATAATAAGAGTAATAAGTATAGTAATTGTCGTTCTATCGATCATTTAAGCATAATATGGCTAATAATATGAGTTAGGTTCATAATAATAAGAGTAATATGTATAGTAATTGTCGTTCTATCGATCATATAAGCATAATATGGCTAATAATATGAGTTAGATTGATAATAATAAGAGTAGTGAGTATAGTAATTGTCATTCTATCGATCATATACGCATAATATGGCTAATAATATGAGTTGGATTGATAATAATAAGAGTAATATGTATAGTGAATGTCGTTCTATCGATCATATCAGCATAATATGTTTAATAATATGAGTTAGATTGATAATAGTGAGTGTAATAAGTATAGTAATTGTCGTTCTATCGATCATATTAGCATAATATGGTTAATAATATGAGTTAGATTGATAATAATAAGAGTAATAAGTACAGTAATTGTCGTTCTGTCGATCATATATGCATAATATGGCTAATTATATGAGTTAGATTGATAATAATAAGAATAATAAGTATAGTAATTGTCGTTCTATCGATCATATAAGCATAATATGGCTAATAATATGAGTTAGGTTGATAATAATAAGAGTAATAAGTATAGTAATTGTCGTTCTATCGATCATTTAAGCATAATATGGCTAATAATATGAGTTAGATTGATAATAATAAGAGTAATAAGTATAGCAATTGTCGTTCTATCGATCATTTAAGCATAATATGGTTAATAATATGAGTTAGATTGATAATAATAACAGTAATAAGTATAGAAATTGTCGTTCTATCGATAATATAAGCATAATATGGCTAATAATATGAGTTAGATTGATAATAATAAGAGTAGTGAGTATAGTAATTGTCGTTCTATCGATCATATACGCATAATATGGCTAATAATATGAGTTGGATTGATAATAATAAGAGTAATATGTATAGTGAATGTCGTTCTATCGATCATATCAGCATAATATGTTTAATAATATGAGTTAGATTGATAATAGTGAGTGTAATAAGTATAGTAATTGTCGTTCTATCGATCATATTAGCATAATATGGTTAATAATATGAGTTAGATTGATAATAATAAGAGTAATAAGTACAGTAATTGTCGTTCTGTCGATCATATATGCATAATATGGCTAATTATATGAGTTAGATTGATAATAATAAGAATAATAAGTATAGTAATTGTCGTTCTATCGATCATATAAGCATAATATGGCTAATAATATGAGTTAGGTTGATAATAATAAGAGTAATAAGTATAGTAATTGTCGTTCTATCGATCATTTAAGCATAATATGGCTAATAATATGAGTTAGATTGATAATAATAAGAGTAATAAGTATAGCAATTGTCGTTCTATCGATCATTTAAGCATAATATGGTTAATAATATGAGTTAGATTGATAATAATAACAGTAATAAGTATAGAAATTGTCGTTCTATCGATAATATAAGCATAATATGGCTAATAATATGAGTTAGATTGATAATAATAAGAGTAGTGAGTATAGTAATTGTCGTTCTATCGATCATATAAGCATAATATGGCTAATAATATGAGTTAGGTTGATAATAATAAGAGTAATAGGTATAGTAAATGTCGTGCTATCGATCTTATCTGCATAATATGGTTAATAATATGAGTTAGATTGATAATAGTGAGTGTAATAAGTATAGTAATTGTCGTTCTATCGATCATATTAGCATAATATGGTTAATAATATGAGTTAGATTGATAATAATAAGAGTAGTGAGTATAGTAATTGTCATACTATCGATCATATGCGCATAATATGGCTAGTAATATGAGTTAGATTGATAATAATAAGAGTAATAAGTATAGTAATTGTCGTTCTATCGATCATTCAAGCATAATATGGCTAATAATATGAGTTAGATTGATAATAATAAGAGTAGTGAGTATAGTAATTGTAGTTCTATCGATCATATCTGCATAATATGGTTAATAATATGAGTTAGATTCATAATAATAAGAGTAATAAGTATAGTACTTGTCGTTCTATCGATCATTTAAGCATAATATGGCTAATAATATGAGTTAGATTCATAATAATAAGAGGAATATGTATAGTAATTGTCGTTCTATCGATCATATAAGCATAATATGGCTAATAATATGAGTTAGATTGATAATAATAAGAGTAGTGAGTATAGTAATTGTCATTCTATCGATCATATACGCATAATATGGCTAATAATATGAGTTGGATTGATAATAATAAGGGTAATAAGTATAGTGAATGTCGTTCTATCGATCATATCAGCATAATATGGGTAATAATATGAGTTAGATTGATAATAGTGAGTGTAATAAGTATAGTAATTGTCGTTCTATCGATCATATTAGCATAATATGGTTAATAATATGAGTTAGATTGATAATAATAAGAGTAATAAGTACAGTAATTGTCGTTCTGTCGATCATATAAGCATAATATGGCTAATTATATGAGTTAGATTGATAATAATAACAGTAATAAGTGTAGTAATTGTCGTTCTATCGATAATATAAGCATAATATGGCTAATAATATGGGTTGGGTTGATAATAATAAGAGTAATAAGTATAGTGATTGTCGTTCTATCGATCAAATTTGCATAATATGTCTAATAATATGAGTTAGATTGATAATAATAAGAATAATAAGTATAGTAATTGTCGTTCTATCGATCATATAAGCATAATATGGCTAATAATATGAGTTAGGTCGATAATAATAAGAGTAATAAGTATAGTAATTGTCGTTCTGTCGATCATTTAAGCATAATATGGCTAATAATATGAGTTGGATTGATAATAATAAGAGTAATAAGTATAGTGAATGTCGTTCTATCGATCATATCAGCATAATATGGGTAATAATATGAGTTAGATTGATAATAGTGAGTGTAATAAGTATAGTAATTGTCGTTCTATCGATCATATTAGCATAATATGGTTAATAATATGAGTTAGATTGATAATAATACGAGTAATAAGTACAGTAATTGTCGTTCTGTCGATCATATAAGCATAATATGGCTAATTATATGAGTTAGATTGATAATAATAACAGTAATAAGTGTAGTAATTGTCGTTCTATCGATAATATAAGCATAATATGGCTAATAATATGAGTTGGGTTGATAATAATAAGAGTAATAAGTATAGTGATTGTCGTTCTATCGATCAAATTTGCATAATATGTCTAATAATATGAGTTAGATTGATAATAATAAGAATGATAAGTATAGTAATTGTCGTTCTATCGATCATTTAAGCATAATATGGCTAATAATATGAGTTAGATTGATAATAATAAGAGTAATAAGTATAGCAATTGTCGTTCTATCGATCATTTAAGCATAATATGGTTAATAATATGAGTTAGATTGATAATAATAACAGTAATAAGTATAGAAATTGTCGTTCTATCGATAATATAAGCATA
This sequence comes from Megachile rotundata, assembly GCF_050947335.1. NCBI lineage: Eukaryota > Metazoa > Arthropoda > Insecta > Hymenoptera > Megachilidae > Megachile > Megachile rotundata. The sequence goes on along the minus strand of NW_027473511.1, from coordinate 192,644 downwards.
ATATGGCTAATAATATGAGTTAGATTGATAATAATAAGAGTAGTGAGTATAGTAATTGTCGTTCTATCGATCATATAAGCATAATATGGCTAATAATATGAGTTAGGTTGATAATAATAAGAGTAATAGGTATAGTAAATGTCGTGCTATCGATCTTATCTGCATAATATGGTTAATAATATGAGTTAGATTGATAATAGTGAGTGTAATAAGTATAGTAATTGTCGTTCTATCGATCATATTAGCATAATATGGTTAATAATATGAGTTAGATTGATAATAATAAGAGTAGTGAGTATAGTAATTGTCATACTATCGATCATATGCGCATAATATGGCTGGTAATATGAGTTAGATTGATAATAATAAGAGTAATAAGTATAGTAATTGTCGTTCTATCGATCATTCAAGCATAATATGGCTAATAATATGAGTTAGATTGATAATAATAAGAGTAGTGAGTATAGTAATTGTAGTTCTATCGATCATATCTGCATAATATGGTTAATAATATGAGTTAGATTCATAATAATAAGAGTAATAAGTATAGTACTTGTCGTTCTATCGATCATTTAAGCATAATATGGCTAATAATATGAGTTAGATTCATAATAATAAGAGGAATATGTATAGTAATTGTCGTTCTATCGATCATATAAGCATAATATGGCTAATAATATGAGTTAGATTGATAATAATAAGAGTAGTGAGTATAGTAATTGTCATTCTATCGATCATATACGCATAATATGGCTAATAATATGAGTTGGATTGATAATAATAAGGGTAATAAGTATAGTGAATGTCGTTCTATCGATCATATCAGCATAATATGGGTAATAATATGAGTTAGATTGATAATAGTGAGTGTAATAAGTATAGTAATTGTCGTTCTATCGATCATATTAGCATAATATGGTTAATAATATGAGTTAGATTGATAATAATAAGAGTAATAAGTACAGTAATTGTCGTTCTGTCGATCATATAAGCATAATATGGCTAATTATATGAGTTAGATTGATAATAATAACAGTAATAAGTGTAGTAATTGTCGTTCTATCGATAATATAAGCATAATATGGCTAATAATATGGGTTGGGTTGATAATAATAAGAGTAATAAGTATAGTGATTGTCGTTCTATCGATCAAATTTGCATAATATGTCTAATAATATGAGTTAGATTGATAATAATAAGAATAATAAGTATAGTAATTGTCGTTCTATCGATCATATAAGCATAATATGGCTAATAATATGAGTTAGGTTGATAATAATAAGAGTAATAAGTATAGTAATTGTCGTTCTGTCGATCATTTAAGCATAATATGGCTAATAATATGAGTTGGATTGATAATAATAAGAGTAATAAGTATAGTGAATGTCGTTCTATCGATCATATCAGCATAATATGGGTAATAATATGAGTTAGATTGATAATAGTGAGTGTAATAAGTATAGTAATTGTCGTTCTATCGATCATATTAGCATAATATGGTTAATAATATGAGTTAGATTGATAATAATAAGAGTAATAAGTACAGTAATTGTCGTTCTGTCGATCATATAAGCATAATATGGCTAATTATATGAGTTAGATTGATAATAATAACAGTAATAAGTGTAGTAATTGTCGTTCTATCGATAATATAAGCATAATATGGCTAATAATATGAGTTGGGTTGATAATAATAAGAGTAATAAGTATAGTGATTGTCGTTCTATCGATCAAATTTGCATAATATGTCTAATAATATGAGTTAGATTGATAATAATAAGAATGATAAGTATAGTAATTGTCGTTCTATCGATCATATAAGCATAATATGGCTAATAATATGAGTTAGGTTGATAATAATAAGAGTAATAAGTATAGTAATTGTCGTTCTGTCGATCATTTAAGCATAATATGGCTAATAATATGAGTTAGATTGATAATAATAAGAATAATAAGTATAGTAATTGTCGTTCTATCGATCATATAAGCATAATATGGCTAATAATATGAGTTAGGTTGATAATAATAAGAGTAATAGGTATAGTAAATGTCGTGCTATCGATCTTATCTGCATAATATGGTTAATAATATGAGTTAGATTGATAATAGTGAGTGTAATAAGTATAGTAATTGTCGTTCTATCGATCATATTAGCATAATATGGTTAATAATATGAGTTAGATTGATAATAATAAGAGTAGTGAGTATAGTAATTGTCATACTATCGATCATATACGCATAATATGGCTAGTAATAAGAGTTAGATTGATAATAATAAGAGTAATAAGTATAGTAATTGTCGTTCCATCGATCATTTAAGCATAATATGGCTAATAATATGAGTTAGATTGATAATAATAAGAGTAGTGAGTATAGTAATTGTAGTTCTATCGATCATATCTGCATAATATGGTTAATAATATGAGTTAGATTCATAATAATAAGAGTAATAAGTATAGTAATTGTCGTTCTATCGATCATTTAAGCATAATATGACTAATAATATGAGTTAGGTTCATAATAATAAGAGTAATATGTATAGTAATTGTCGTTCTATCGATCATATAAGCATAATATGGCTAATAATATGAGTTAGATTGATAATAATAAGAGTAGTGAGTATAGTAATTGTCATTCTATCGATCATATACGCATAATATGGCTAATAATATGAGTTGGATTGATAATAATAAGAGTAATATGTATAGTGAATGTCGTTCTATCGATCATATCAGCATAATATGTTTAATAATATGAGTTAGATTGATAATAGTGAGTGTAATAAGTATAGTAATTGTCGTTCTATCGATCATATTAGCATAATATGGTTAATAATATGAGTTAGATTGATAATAATAAGAGTAATAAGTACAGTAATTGTCGTTCTGTCGATCATATATGCATAATATGGCTAATTATATGAGTTAGATTGATAATAATAACAGTAATAAGTATAGTAATTGTCGTTCTATCGATAATATAAGCATAATATGGCTAATAATATGAGTAAGGTTGATCATAATAAGAGTAATAAGTATAGTGATTGTCGTTCTATCGATCAAATTTGCATAATATGGCTAATAATATGAGTTAGATTGATAATAATAAGAATAATAAGTATAGTAATTGCCGTTCTATCGATCATATAAGCATAATATGGCTAATAATATGAGTTAGGTTGATAATAATAAGAGTAATAAGTATAGTAATTGTCGTTCTATCGATCATTTAAGCATAATATGGCTAATAATATGAGTTAGATTGATAATAATAAGAGTAATAAGTATAGCAATTGTCGTTCTATCGATCATTTAAGCATAATATGGTTAATAATATGAGTTAGATTGATAATAATAACAGTAATAAGTATAGAAATTGTCGTTCTATCGATAATATAAGCATAATATGGCTAATAATATGAGTTAGATTGATAATAATAAGAGTAGTGAGTATAGTAATTGTCGTTCTATCGATCATATAAGCATAATATGGCTAATAATATGAGTTAGGTTGATAATAATAAGAGTAATAGGTATAGTAAATGTCGTGCTATCGATCTTATCTGCATAATATGGTTAATAATATGAGTTAGATTGATAATAGTGAGTGTAATAAGTATAGTAATTGTCGTTCTATCGATCATATTAGCATAATATGGTTAATAATATGAGTTAGATTGATAATAATAAGAGTAGTGAGTATAGTAATTGTCATACTATCGATCATATGCGCATAATATGGCTAGTAATATGAGTTAGATTGATAATAATAAGAGTAATAAGTATAGCAATTGTCGTTCTATCGATCATTTAAGCATAATATGGTTAATAATATGAGTTAGATTGATAATAATAACAGTAATAAGTATAGAAATTGTCGTTCTATCGATAATATAAGCATAATATGGTTAATAATATGAGTTAGATTGATAATAATAAGAGTAGTGAGTATAGTAATTGTCGTTCTATCGATCATTTAAGCATAATATGGCTAATAATATGAGATAGATTGATAATAATAAGAGTAATGAGTATAGTAATTGTAGTTCTATCGATCATATGTGCATAATATGGTTAATAATATGAGTTAGATTCATAATAATAAGAGTAATAAGTATAGTAATTGTCGTTCTATCGATCATTTAAGCATAATATGGCTAATAATATGAGTTAGGCTGATAATAATAAGAGTAATGAGTATAGTGACTGTCGTTCTATCGATCAAATTTGCATAATATGGTTAATAATATGAGTCAGATTGATAACAGTGAGTGTAATAAGTGTAGTAATTGTCGTTCTGTCGATCATGTAAGCATAATATGGCTAATAATATGAGTTAGATTGATAATAATAAGAGTAGTACGTATAGTAATTGTCGTTCTATCGATCATTTAAGCATAATATGGCTAATAATATGAGTTAGGTTGATAATAGTAAGAGTAATAAGTATAGTAATTGTCGTTCTATCGATCATTTCAGCATAATATGGCTAATAATATGAGTTATATTGATAATAATAAGAATAATGAGTATAGCAATTGTCGTTCTCTCGATCATATAAGCATAATATGGCTAATAATATGAGTTAGGTTGATAATAATAAGAGTAATAAGTATAGTATTTGTTGTTCTATCGATCATATAAGCATAATATGGCTAATAATATGAGTTAGATTGATAATAATAAGAGTAATAAGTATAGTAATTGTCGTTCTATCGATCATTTAAGCATAATATGGCTAATAATATGGGTTAGATTGATAATACTAAGAGTAGTGAGTATAGTAATTCTCGTTCTATCGATCATACAAGCATAATATGGCTAATAATATGAGTTAGATTGATAATAATAAGAGTAATAAGTACAGTAATTGTCGTTCTATCGATCATATAAGCATAATATGGCTAATAATATGAGTTAGAGTGATAATACTAGGAGTAGTGAGTATAGTAATTCTCATTCTATCGATCAAATAAGCATAATATGGCTAATAATATGAGTTAGATTGATAATAATAAGAGTAATGAGTATAGTAATAGTAGTTCTATCGATCATATCTGCGTAATATGGTTAATAATATGAGTTAGATTCATAATAATAAGAGTAATAAGTATAGTAATTGTCGTTCTATCGATCATTTAAGCATAATATGGCTAATAATATGAGTTAGGTTGATAATAATAAGAGTTATAAGTATAGTGACTGTCGTTCTATCGATCAAATTTGCATAATATGGTTAATAATATGAGTTAGATTGATAACAGTGAGTGTAATAAGTATAGTAATTGTCGTTCTGTCGATCATGTAAGCATAATATGGCTAATAATATGAGTTAGATTCACAATAATAAGAGTAATACGTATAGTAATTGTCGTTCCATCGATCATTTAAGCATAATATGGCTAATAATATGAGTTAGATTGATAATAATAAGAGTAGTGAGTATAGTAATTGTCGTTCTATCGATCATTTAAGCATAATATGGCTAATAATATGAGATAGATTGATAATAATAAGAGTAATGAGTATAGTAATTGTAGTTCTATCGATCATATGTGCATAATATGGTTAATAATATGAGTTAGATTCATAATAATAAGAGTAATAAGTATAGTAATTGTCGTTCTATCGATCATTTAAGCATAATATGGCTAATAATATGAGTTAGGCTGATAATAATAAGAGTAATGAGTATAGTGACTGTCGTTCTATCGATCAAATTTGCATAATATGGTTAATAATATGAGTCAGATTGATAACAGTGAGTGTAATAAGTGTAGTAATTGTCGTTCTGTCGATCATGTAAGCATAATATGGCTAATAATATGAGTTAGATTGATAATAATAAGAGTAGTACGTATAGTAATTGTCGTTCTATCGATCATTTAAGCATAATATGGCTAATAATATGAGTTAGGTTGATAATAGTAAGAGTAATAAGTATAGTAATTGTCGTTCTATCGATCATTTCAGCATAATATGGCTAATAATATGAGTTATATTGATAATAATAAGAATAATAAGTATAGCAATTGTCGTTCTCTCGATCATATAAGCATAATATGGCTAATAATATGAGTTAGGTTGATAATAATAAGAGTAATAAGTATAGTATTTGTCGTTCTATCGATCATATAAGCATAATATGGCTAATAATATGAGTTAGATTGATAATAATAAGAGTAATAAGTACAGTAATTGTCGTTCTATCGATCATATAAGCATAATATGGCTAATAATATGGGTTAGATTGATAATACTAAGAGTAGTGGGTATAGTAATTCTCGTTCTATCGATCATACAAGCATAATATGGCTAATAATATGAGTTAGATTGATAATAATAAGAGTAATAAGTACAGTAATTGTCGTTCTATCGATCATATAAGCATAATATGGCTAATAATATGAGTTAGAGTGATAATACTAGGAGTAGTGAGTATAGTAATTCTCATTCTATCGATCAAATAAGCATAATATGGCTAATAATATGAGTTAGATTGATAATAATAAGAGTAATGAGTATAGTAATAGTAGTTCTATCGATCATATCTGCGTAATATGGTTAATAATATGAGTTAGATTCATAATAATAAGAGTAATAAGTATAGTAATTGTCGTTCTATCGATCATTTAAGCATAATATGGCTAATAATATGAGTTAGGTTGATAATAATAAGAGTAATAAGTATAGTGACTGTCGTTCTATCGATCAAATTTGCATAATATGGTTAATAATATGAGTTAGATTGATAACAGTGAGTGTAATAAGTATAGTAATTGTCGTTCTGTCGATCATGTAAGCATAATATGGCTAATAATATGAGTTAGATTCACAATAATAAGAGTAATACGTATAGTAATTGTCGTTCTATCGATCATTTAAGCATAATATGGCTAATAATATGAGTTAGGTTGATAATAGTAAGAGTAATAAGTATAGTAATTGTCGTTCTATCGATCATTTCAGCATAATATGGCTAATAATATGAGTTATATTGATAATAATAAGAATAATGAGTATAGCAATTGTCGTTCTCTCGATCATATAAGCATAATATGGCTAATAATATGAGTTAGGTTGATAATAATAAGAGTAATAAGTATAGTATTTGTTGTTCTATCGATCATATAAGCATAATATGGCTAATAATATGAGTTAGATTGATAATAATAAGAGTAATAAGTATAGTAATTGTCGTTCTATCGATCATTTAAGCATAATATGGCTAATAATATGGGTTAGATTGATAATACTAAGAGTAGTGAGTATAGTAATTCTCGTTCTATCGATCATACAAGCATAATATGGCTAATAATATGAGTTAGATTGATAATAATAAGAGTAATAAGTACAGTAATTGTCGTTCTATCGATCATATAAGCATAATATGGCTAATAATATGAGTTAGAGTGATAATACTAGGAGTAGTGAGTATAGTAATTCTCATTCTATCGATCAAATAAGCATAATATGGCTAATAATATGAGTTAGATTGATAATAATAAGAGTAATGAGTATAGTAATAGTAGTTCTATCGATCATATCTGCGTAATATGGTTAATAATATGAGTTAGATTCATAATAATAAGAGTAATAAGTATAGTAATTGTCGTTCTATCGATCATTTAAGCATAATATGGCTAATAATATGAGTTAGGTTGATAATAATAAGAGTTATAAGTATAGTGACTGTCGTTCTATCGATCAAATTTGCATAATATGGTTAATAATATGAGTTAGATTGATAACAGTGAGTGTAATAAGTATAGTAATTGTCGTTCTGTCGATCATGTAAGCATAATATGGCTAATAATATGAGTTAGATTCACAATAATAAGAGTAATACGTATAGTAATTGTCGTTCCATCGATCATTTAAGCATAATATGGCTAATAATATGAGTTAGATTGATAATAATAAGAGTAGTGAGTATAGTAATTGTCGTTCTATCGATCATTTAAGCATAATATGGCTAATAATATGAGATAGATTGATAATAATAAGAGTAATGAGTATAGTAATTGTAGTTCTATCGATCATATGTGCATAATATGGTTAATAATATGAGTTAGATTCATAATAATAAGAGTAATAAGTATAGTAATTGTCGTTCTATCGATCATTTAAGCATAATATGGCTAATAATATGAGTTAGGCTGATAATAATAAGAGTAATGAGTATAGTGACTGTCGTTCTATCGATCAAATTTGCATAATATGGTTAATAATATGAGTCAGATTGATAACAGTGAGTGTAATAAGTGTAGTAATTGTCGTTCTGTCGATCATGTAAGCATAATATGGCTAATAATATGAGTTAGATTGATAATAATAAGAGTAGTACGTATAGTAATTGTCGTTCTATCGATCATTTAAGCATAATATGGCTAATAATATGAGTTAGGTTGATAATAGTAAGAGTAATAAGTATAGTAATTGTCGTTCTATCGATCATTTCAGCATAATATGGCTAATAATATGAGTTATATTGATAATAATAAGAATAATAAGTATAGCAATTGTCGTTCTCTCGATCATATAAGCATAATATGGCTAATAATATGAGTTAGGTTGATAATAATAAGAGTAATAAGTATAGTATTTGTCGTTCTATCGATCATATAAGCATAATATGGCTAATAATATGAGTTAGATTGATAATAATAAGAGTAATAAGTACAGTAATTGTCGTTCTATCGATCATATAAGCATAATATGGCTAATAATATGGGTTAGATTGATAATACTAAGAGTAGTGGGTATAGTAATTCTCGTTCTATCGATCATACAAGCATAATATGGCTAATAATATGAGTTAGATTGATAATAATAAGAGTAATAAGTACAGTAATTGTCGTTCTATCGATCATATAAGCATAATATGGCTAATAATATGAGTTAGAGTGATAATACTAGGAGTAGTGAGTATAGTAATTCTCATTCTATCGATCAAATAAGCATAATATGGCTAATAATATGAGTTAGATTGATAATAATAAGAGTAATGAGTATAGTAATAGTAGTTCTATCGATCATATCTGCGTAATATGGTTAATAATATGAGTTAGATTCATAATAATAAGAGTAATAAGTATAGTAATTGTCGTTCTATCGATCATTTAAGCATAATATGGCTAATAATATGAGTTAGGTTGATAATAATAAGAGTAATAAGTATAGTGACTGTCGTTCTATCGATCAAATTTGCATAATATGGTTAATAATATGAGTTAGATTGATAACAGTGAGTGTAATAAGTATAGTAATTGTCGTTCTGTCGATCATGTAAGCATAATATGGCTAATAATATGAGTTAGATTCACAATAATAAGAGTAATACGTATAGTAATTGTCGTTCTATCGATCATTTAAGCATAATATGGCTAATAATATGAGTTAGGTTGATAATAGTAAGAGTAATAAGTATAGTAATTGTCGTTCTATCGATCATTTAAGCATAATATGGTTAATAATATGAATTAGATTCATAATAATAAGAGTAATAAGTATAGTAATTGTCGTTCTATCGATCATTTAAGCATAATATGGCTAATAATATGAGTTAGATTCATAATAATACGAGTAATATGTATAGTAATTTTCGTTCTATCGATCTTATTAGCATAATATGGTTAATAATATGAGTTAGATTGATAATAATAAGAGTAGTGAGTATAGTAATTGTCATACTATCGATCATATACGCATAATATGGCTAGTAATATGAGTTAGATTGATAATAATAAGAGTAATAAGTATAGTAATTGTCGTTCCATCGATCATTTCAGCATAATATGGCTAATAATATGAGTTAGATTGATAATAATAAGAGTAATAAGTATAGTAATTGTCGTTCTATCGATCATTTAAGCATAATATGGCTAATAATATGAGTTAGATTGATAATAATAACAGTAATAAGTATAGTAATTGTCGTTCTATCGATAATATAAGCATAATATGGCTAATAATATGAGTTAGATTGATAATAATAAGAGTAGTGAGTATAGTAATTGTCGTTCTATCGATCATATAAGCATAATATGGCTAATAGTATGAGTTAGATTGATAATAATAAGAGTAATAAGTATAGTAATTGTCGTTCTATCGATCATTTAAGCATAATATGGCTAATAATATGAGTTAGATTGATAATAATAAGAGTAATAAGTATAGTAATTGTCGTTCTATCGATCATATAAGCATAATATGGCTAATAATATGAGTTAGGTTGATAATAATAAGAGTAATAGGTATAGTAAATGTCGTGCTATCGATCTTATCTGCATAATATGGTTAATAATATGAGCTAGATTGATAATAGTGAGTGTAATAAGTATAGTAATTGTCGTTCTATCGATCATATTAGCATAATATCGTTAATAATATGAGTTAGATTGATAATAATAAGAGTAGTGAGTATAGTAATTGTCATACTATCGATCATATACGCATAATATGGCTAGTAATATGAGTTAGATTGATAATAATAAGAGTAATAAGTATAGTAATTGTCGTTCTATCGATCATTTAAGCATAATATGGCTAATAATATGAGTTAGATTGATAATAATAAGAGTAGTGAGTATAGTAATTGTAGTTCTATCGATCATATCTGCATAATATGGTTAATAATATGAGTTAGATTCATAATAATAAGAGTAATAAGTATAGTAATTGTCGTTCTATCGATCATTTCAGCATAATATGGCTAATAATATGAGTTATATTGATAATAATAAGAATAATAAGTATAGCAATTGTCGTTCTCTCGATCATATAAGCATAATATGGCTAATAATATGAGTTAGGTTGATAATAATAAGAGTAATAAGTATAGTATTTGTTGTTCTATCGATCATATAAGCATAATATGGCTAATAATATGAGTTAGATTGATAATAATAAGAGTAATAAGTATAGTAATTGTCGTTCTATCGATCATTTAAGCATAATATGGCTAATAATATGGGTTAGATTGATAATACTAAGAGTAGTGAGTATAGTAATTCTCGTTCTATCGATCATACAAGCATAATATGGCTAATAATATGAGTTAGATTGATAATAATAAGAGTAATAAGTACAGTAATTGTCGTTCTATCGATCATATAAGCATAATATGGCTAATAATATGAGTTAGAGTGATAATACTAGGAGTAGTGAGTATAGTAATTCTCATTCTATCGATCAAATAAGCATAATATGGCTAATAATATGAGTTAGATTGATAATAATAAGAGTAATGAGTATAGTAATAGTAGTTCTATCGATCATATCTGCGTAATATGGTTAATAATATGAGTTAGATTCATAATAATAAGAGTAATAAGTATAGTAATTGTCGTTCTATCGATCATTTAAGCATAATATGGCTAATAATATGAGTTAGGTTGATAATAATAAGAGTAATAAGTATAGTGACTGTCGTTCTATCGATCAAATTTGCATAATATGGTTAATAATATGAGATAGATTGATAACAGTGAGTGTAATAAGTATAGTAATTGTCGTTCTGTCGATCATGTAAGCATAATATGGCTAATAATATGAGTTAGATTCACAATAATAAGAGTAATACGTATAGTAATTGTCGTTCCATCGATCATTTAAGCATAATATGGCTAATAATATGAGTTAGATTGATAATAATAAGAGTAGTGAGTATAGTAATTGTCGTTCTATCGATCATTTAAGCATAATATGGCTAATAATATGAGATAGATTGATAATAATAAGAGTAATGAGTATAGTAATTGTAGTTCTATCGATCATATGTGCATAATATGGTTAATAATATGAGTTAGATTCATAATAATAAGAGTAATAAGTATAGTAATTGTCGTTCTATCGATCATTTAAGCATAATATGGCTAATAATATGAGTTAGGCTGATAATAATAAGAGTAATGAGTATAGTGACTGTCGTTCTATCGATCAAATTTGCATAATATGGTTAATAATATGAGTCAGATTGATAACAGTGAGTGTAATAAGTGTAGTAATTGTCGTTCTGTCGATCATGTAAGCATAATATGGCTAATAATATGAGTTAGATTGATAATAATAAGAGTAGTACGTATAGTAATTGTCGTTCTATCGATCATTTAAGCATAATATGGCTAATAATATGAGTTAGGTTGATAATAGTAAGAGTAATAAGTATAGTAATTGTCGTTCTATCGATCATTTCAGCATAATATGGCTAATAATATGAGTTATATTGATAATAATAAGAATAATAAGTATAGCAATTGTCGTTCTCTCGATCATATAAGCATAATATGGCTAATAATATGAGTTAGGTTGATAATAATAAGAGTAATAAGTATAGTATTTGTCGTTCTATCGATCATATAAGCATAATATGGCTAATAATATGAGTTAGATTGATAATAATAAGAGTAATAAGTACAGTAATTGTCGTTCTATCGATCATATAAGCATAATATGGCTAATAATATGGGTTAGATTGATAATACTAAGAGTAGTGGGTATAGTAATTCTCGTTCTATCGATCATACAAGCATAATATGGCTAATAATATGAGTTAGATTGATAATAATAAGAGTAATAAGTACAGTAATTGTCGTTCTATCGATCATATAAGCATAATATGGCTAATAATATGAGTTAGAGTGATAATACTAGGAGTAGTGAGTATAGTAATTCTCATTCTATCGATCAAATAAGCATAATATGGCTAATAATATGAGTTAGATTGATAATAATAAGAGTAATGAGTATAGTAATAGTAGTTCTATCGATCATATCTGCGTAATATGGTTAATAATATGAGTTAGATTCATAATAATAAGAGTAATAAGTATAGTAATTGTCGTTCTATCGATCATTTAAGCATAATATGGCTAATAATATGAGTTAGGTTGATAATAATAAGAGTAATAAGTATAGTGACTGTCGTTCTATCGATCAAATTTGCATAATATGGTTAATAATATGAGTTAGATTGATAACAGTGAGTGTAATAAGTATAGTAATTGTCGTTCTGTCGATCATGTAAGCATAATATGGCTAATAATATGAGTTAGATTCACAATAATAAGAGTAATACGTATAGTAATTGTCGTTCTATCGATCATTTAAGCATAATATGGCTAATAATATGAGTTAGGTTGATAATAGTAAGAGTAATAAGTATAGTAATTGTCGTTCTATCGATCATTTAAGCATAATATGGTTAATAATATGAATTAGATTCATAATAATAAGAGTAATAAGTATAGTAATTGTCGTTCTATCGATCATTTAAGCATAATATGGCTAATAATATGAGTTAGATTCATAATAATACGAGTAATATGTATAGTAATTTTCGTTCTATCGATCTTATTAGCATAATATGGTTAATAATATGAGTTAGATTGATAATAATAAGAGTAGTGAGTATAGTAATTGTCATACTATCGATCATATACGCATAATATGGCTAGTAATATGAGTTAGATTGATAATAATAAGAGTAACAAGTATAGTAATTGTCGTTCCATCGATCATTTCAGCATAATATGGCTAATAATATGAGTTAGATTGATAATAATAAGAGTAATAAGTATAGTAATTGTCGTTCTATCGATCATTTAAGCATAATATGGCTAATAATATGAGTTAGATTGATAATAATAACAGTAATAAGTATAGTAATTGTCGTTCTATCGATAATATAAGCATAATATGGCTAATAATATGAGTTAGATTGATAATAATAAGAGTAGTGAGTATAGTAATTGTCGTTCTATCGATCATATAAGCATAATATGGCTAATAGTATGAGTTAGATTGATAATAATAAGAGTAATAAGTATAGTAATTGTCGTTCTATCGATCATTTAAGCATAATATGGCTAATATTATGAGTTAGATTGATAATAATAAGAGTAATAAGTATAGTAATTGTCGTTCTATCGATCATATAAGCATAATATGGCTAATAATATGAGTTAGGTTGATAATAATAAGAGTAATAGGTATAGTAAATGTCGTGCTATCGATCTTATCTGCATAATATGGTTAATAATATGAGCTAGATTGATAATAGTGAGTGTAATAAGTATAGTAATTGTCGTTCTATCGATCATATTAGCATAATATCGTTAATAATATGAGTTAGATTGATAATAATAAGAGTAGTGAGTATAGTAATTGTCATACTATCGATCATATACGCATAATATGGCTAGTAATATGAGTTAGATTGATAATAATAAGAGTAATAAGTATAGTAATTGTCGTTCTATCGATCATTTAAGCATAATATGGCTAATAATATGAGTTAGATTGATAATAATAAGAGTAGTGAGTATAGTAATTGTAGTTCTATCGATCATATCTGCATAATATGGTTAATAATATGAGTTAGATTCATAATAATAAGAGTAATAAGTATAGTAATTGTCGTTCTATCGATCATTTAAGCATAATATGGCTAATAATATGAGTTAGATTCATAATAATAAGAGTAATATGTATAGTAATCGTCGTTCTATCGATCATATAAGCATAATATGGCTAATAATATGAGTTAGATTGATAATAATAAGAGTAGTGCGTATAGTAATTGTCGTTCTATCGATCATTTAAGCATAATATGGCTAATAATATGGGTTAGATTGATAATACTAAGAGTAGTGAGTATAGTAATTCTCGTACTATCGATCATACAAGCATAATATGGCTAATAATATGAGTTAGATTGATAATAATAAGAGTAATAAGTACAGTAATTGTCGTTCTATCGATCATATAAGCATAATATGGTTAATAATATAAGTTAGATTGATAATAATAAGAGTAATAAGTACAGTAATTGTCGTTCTGTCGATCATATAAGCATAATATGGCTAATTATATGAGTTAGATTGATAATAATAACAGTAATAAGTGTAGTAATTGTCGTTCTATCGATAATATAAGCATAATATGGCTAATAATATGAGTTGGGTTGATAATAATAAGAATAATAAGTATAGTAATTGTCGTTCTATCGATCATATAAGCATAATATGGCTAATAATATGAGTTAGGTTGATAATAATAAGAGTAATAAGTATTGTAATTGTCGTTCTGTCGATCATTTAAGCATAATATGGCTAATAATATGAGTTAGATTGATAATAATAAGAATAATAAGTATAGTAATTGACGTTCTATCGATCATATAAGCATAATATGGCTAATAATATGAGTTAGGTTGATAATAATAACAGTAATAGGTATAGTAAATGTCGTGCTTTCGATCTTATCTGCATAATATGGTTAATAATATGAGTTAGATTGATAATAGTGAGTGTAATAAGTATAGTAATTGTCGTTCTATCGATCATATTAGCATAATATGGTTAATAATATGAGTTAGATTGATAATAATAAGAGTAGTGAGTATAGTAATTGTCATACTATCGATCATATACGCATAATATGGCTAGTAATATGAGTTAGATTGATAATAATAAGAGTAATAAGTATAGTAATTGTCGTTCCATCGATCATTTAAGCATAATATGGCTAATAATATGAGTTAGATTGATAATAATAAGAGTAGTGAGTATAGTAATTGTAGTTCTATCGATCATATCTGCATAATATGGTTAATAATATGAGTTAGATTCATAATAATAAGAGTAATAAGTATAGTAATTGTCGTTCTATCGATCATTTAAGCATAATATGGCTAATAATATGAGTTAGGTTCATAATAATAAGAGTAATATGTATAGTAATTGTCGTTCTATCGATCATATAAGCATAATATGGCTAATAATATGAGTTAGATTGATAATAATAAGAGTAGTGAGTATAGTAATTGTCATTCTATTGATCATATACGCATAATATGGCTAATAATATGAGTTGGATTGATAATAATAAGAGTAATATGTATAGTGAATGTCGTTCTATCGATCATATCAGCATAATATGTTTAATAATATGAGTTAGATTGATAATAGTGAGTGTAATAAGTATAGTAATTGTCGTTCTATCGATCATATTAGCATAATATGGTTAATAATATGAGTTAGATTGATAATACTAAGAGTAGTGGGTATAGTAATTCTCGTTCTATCGATCATACAAGCATAATATGGCTAATAATATGAGTTAGATTGATAATAATAAGAGTAATAAGTACAGTAATTGTCGTTCTATCGATCATATAAGCATAATATGGCTAATAATATGAGTTAGAGTGATAATACTAGGAGTAGTGAGTATAGTAATTCTCATTCTATCGATCAAATAAGCATAATATGGCTAATAATATGAGTTAGATTGATAATAATAAGAGTAATGAGTATAGTAATAGTAGTTCTATCGATCATATCTGCGTAATATGGTTAATAATATGAGTTAGATTCATAATAATAAGAGTAATAAGTATAGTAATTGTCGTTCTATCGATCATTTAAGCATAATATGGCTAATAATATGAGTTAGGTTGATAATAATAAGAGTAATAAGTATAGTGACTGTCGTTCTATCGATCAAATTTGCATAATATGGTTAATAATATGAGTTAGATTGATAACAGTGAGTGTAATAAGTATAGTAATTGTCGTTCTGTCGATCATGTAAGCATAATATGGCTAATAATATGAGTTAGATTCACAATAATAAGAGTAATACGTATAGTAATTGTCGTTCTATCGATCATTTAAGCATAATATGGCTAATAATATGAGTTAGGTTGATAATAGTAAGAGTAATAAGTATAGTAATTGTCGTTCTATCGATCATTTAAGCATAATATGGTTAATAATATGAATTAGATTCATAATAATAAGAGTAATAAGTATAGTAATTGTCGTTCTATCGATCATTTAAGCATAATATGGCTAATAATATGAGTTAGATTCATAATAATACGAGTAATATGTATAGTAATTTTCGTTCTATCGATCTTATTAGCATAATATGGTTAATAATATGAGTTAGATTGATAATAATAAGAGTAGTGAGTATAGTAATTGTCATACTATCGATCATATACGCATAATATGGCTAGTAATATGAGTTAGATTGATAATAATAAGAGTAATAAGTATAGTAATTGTCGTTCCATCGATCATTTCAGCATAATATGGCTAATAATATGAGTTAGATTGATAATAATAAGAGTAATAAGTATAGTAATTGTCGTTCTATCGATCATTTAAGCATAATATGGCTAATAATATGAGTTAGATTGATAATAATAACAGTAATAAGTATAGTAATTGTCGTTCTATCGATAATATAAGCATAATATGGCTAATAATATGAGTTAGATTGATAATAATAAGAGTAGTGAGTATAGTAATTGTCGTTCTATCGATCATATAAGCATAATATGGCTAATAGTATGAGTTAGATTGATAATAATAAGAGTAATAAGTATAGTAATTGTCGTTCTATCGATCATTTAAGCATAATATGGCTAATAATATGAGTTAGATTGATAATAATAAGAGTAATAAGTATAGTAATTGTCGTTCTATCGATCATATAAGCATAATATGGCTAATAATATGAGTTAGGTTGATAATAATAAGAGTAATAGGTATAGTAAATGTCGTGCTATCGATCTTATCTGCATAATATGGTTAATAATATGAGTTAGATTGATAATAGTGAGTGTAATAAGTATAGTAATTGTCGTTCTATCGATCATATTAGCATAATATCGTTAATAATATGAGTTAGATTGATAATAATAAGAGTAGTGAGTATAGTAATTGTCATACTATCGATCATATACGCATAATATGGCTAGTAATATGAGTTAGATTGATAATAATAAGAGTAATAAGTATAGTAATTGTCGTTCTATCGATCATTTAAGCATCATATGGCTAATAATATGAGTTAGATTGATAATAATAAGAGTAGTGAGTATAGTAATTGTAGTTCTATCGATCATATCTGCATAATATGGTTAATAATATGAGTTAGATTCATAATAATAAGAGTAATAAGTATAGTAATTGTCGTTCTATCGATCATTTCAGCATAATATGGCTAATAATATGAGTTATATTGATAATAATAAGAATAATAAGTATAGCAATTGTCGTTCTCTCGATCATATAAGCATAATATGGCTAATAATATGAGTTAGGTTGATAATAATAAGAGTAATAAGTATAGTATTTGTTGTTCTATCGATCATATAAGCATAATATGGCTAATAATATGAGTTAGATTGATAATAATAAGAGTAATAAGTATAGTAATTGTCGTTCTATCGATCATTTAAGCATAATATGGCTAATAATATGGGTTAGATTGATAATACTAAGAGTAGTGAGTATAGTAATTCTCGTTCTATCGATCATACAAGCATAATATGGCTAATAATATGAGTTAGATTGATAATAATAAGAGTAATAAGTACAGTAATTGTCGTTCTATCGATCATATAAGCATAATATGGCTAATAATATGAGTTAGAGTGATAATACTAGGAGTAGTGAGTATAGTAATTCTCATTCTATCGATCAAATAAGCATAATATGGCTAATAATATGAGTTAGATTGATAATAATAAGAGTAATGAGTATAGTAATAGTAGTTCTATCGATCATATCTGCGTAATATGGTTAATAATATGAGTTAGATTCATAATAATAAGAGTAATAAGTATAGTAATTGTCGTTCTATCGATCATTTAAGCATAATATGGCTAGTAATATGAGTTAGGTTGATAATAATAAGAGTAATAAGTATAGTGACTGTCGTTCTATCGATCAAATTTGCATAATATGGTTAATAATATGAGATAGATTGATAACAGTGAGTGTAATAAGTATAGTAATTGTCGTTCTGTCGATCATGTAAGCATAATATGGCTAATAATATGAGTTAGATTCACAATAATAAGAGTAATACGTATAGTAATTGTCGTTCCATCGATCATTTAAGCATAATATGGCTAATAATATGAGTTAGATTGATAATAATAAGAGTAGTGAGTATAGCAATTGTCGTTCTATCGATCATTTAAGCATAATATGGCTAATAATATGAGATAGATTGATAATAATAAGAGTAATGAGTATAGTAATTGTAGTTCTATCGATCATATGTGCATAATATGGTTAATAATATGAGTTAGATTCATAATAATAAGAGTAATAAGTATAGTAATTGTCGTTCTATCGATCATTTAAGCATAATATGGCTAATAATATGAGTTAGGCTGATAATAATAAGAGTAATGAGTATAGTGACTGTCGTTCTATCGATCAAATTTGCATAATATGGTTAATAATATGAGTCAGATTGATAACAGTGAGTGTAATAAGTGTAGTAATTGTCGTTCTGTCGATCATGTAAGCATAATATGGCTAATAATATGAGTTAGATTGATAATAATAAGAGTAGTACGTATAGTAATTGTCGTTCTATCGATCATTTAAGCATAATATGGCTAATAATATGAGTTAGGTTGATAATAGTAAGAGTAATAAGTATAGTAATTGTCGTTCTATCGATCATTTCAGCATAATATGGCTAATAATATGAGTTATATTGATAATAATAAGAATAATAAGTATAGCAATTGTCGTTCTCTCGATCATATAAGCATAATATGGCTAATAATATGAGTTAGGTTGATAATAATAAGAGTAATAAGTATAGTATTTGTCGTTCTATCGATCATATAAGCATAATATGGCTAATAATATGAGTTAGATTGATAATAATAAGAGTAATAAGTACAGTAATTGTCGTTCTATCGATCATATAAGCATAATATGGCTAATAATATGGGTTAGATTGATAATACTAAGAGTAGTGGGTATAGTAATTCTCGTTCTATCGATCATACAAGCATAATATGGCTAATAATATGAGTTAGATTGATAATAATAAGAGTAATAAGTACAGTAATTGTCGTTCTATCGATCATATAAGCATAATATGGCTAATAATATGAGTTAGAGTGATAATACTAGGAGTAGTGAGTATAGTAATTCTCATTCTATCGATCAAATAAGCATAATATGGCTAATAATATGAGTTAGATTGATAATAATAAGAGTAATGAGTATAGTAATAGTAGTTCTATCGATCATATCTGCGTAATATGGTTAATAATATGAGTTAGATTCATAATAATAAGAGTAATAAGTATAGTAATTGTCGTTCTATCGATCATTTAAGCATAATATGGCTAATAATATGAGTTAGGTTGATAATAATAAGAGTAATAAGTATAGTGACTGTCGTTCTATCGATCAAATTTGCATAATATGGTTAATAATATGAGTTAGATTGATAACAGTGAGTGTAATAAGTATAGTAATTGTCGTTCTGTCGATCATGTAAGCATAATATGGCTAATAATATGAGTTAGATTCACAATAATAAGAGTAATACGTATAGTAATTGTCGTTCTATCGATCATTTAAGCATAATATGGCTAATAATATGAGTTAGGTTGATAATAGTAAGAGTAATAAGTATAGTAATTGTCGTTCTATCGATCATTTAAGCATAATATGGTTAATAATATGAATTAGATTCATAATAATAAGAGTAATAAGTATAGTAATTGTCGTTCTATCGATCATTTAAGCATAATATGGCTAATAATATGAGTTAGATTCATAATAATACGAGTAATATGTATAGTAATTTTCGTTCTATCGATCTTATTAGCATAATATGGTTAATAATATGAGTTAGATTGATAATAATAAGAGTAGTGAGTATAGTAATTGTCATACTATCGATCATATACGCATAATATGGCTAGTAATATGAGTTAGATTGATAATAATAAGAGTAATAAGTATAGTAATTGTCGTTCCATCGATCATTTCAGCATAATATGGCTAATAATATGAGTTAGATTGATAATAATAAGAGTAATAAGTATAGTAATTGTCGTTCTATCGATCATTTAAGCATAATATGGCTAATAATATGAGTTAGATTGATAATAATAACAGTAATAAGTATAGTAATTGTCGTTCTATCGATAATATAAGCATAATATGGCTAATAATATGAGTTAGATTGATAATAATAAGAGTAGTGAGTATAGTAATTGTCGTTCTATCGATCATATAAGCATAATATGGCTAATAGTATGAGTTAGATTGATAATAATAAGAGTAATAAGTATAGTAATTGTCGTTCTATCGATCATTTAAGCATAATATGGCTAATAATATGAGTTAGATTGATAATAATAAGAGTAATAAGTATAGTAATTGTCGTTCTATCGATCATATAAGCATAATATGGCTAATAATATGAGTTAGGTTGATAATAATAAGAGTAATAGGTATAGTAAATGTCGTGCTATCGATCTTATCTGCATAATATGGTTAATAATATGAGCTAGATTGATAATAGTGAGTGTAATAAGTATAGTAATTGTCGTTCTATCGATCATATTAGCATAATATCGTTAATAATATGAGTTAGATTGATAATAATAAGAGTAGTGAGTATAGTAATTGTCATACTATCGATCATATACGCATAATATGGCTAGTAATATGAGTTAGATTGATAATAATAAGAGTAATAAGTATAGTAATTGTCGTTCTATCGATCATTTAAGCATAATATGGCTAATAATATGAGTTAGATTGATAATAATAAGAGTAGTGAGTATAGTAATTGTAGTTCTATCGATCATATCTGCATAATATGGTTAATAATATGAGTTAGATTCATAATAATAAGAGTAATAAGTATAGTAATTGTCGTTCTATCGATCATTTAAGCATAATATGGCTAATAATATGAGTTAGATTCATAATAATAAGAGTAATAAGTATAGTAATTGTCGTTCTATCGATCATTTAAGCATAATATGGCTAATAATATGAGTTAGATTGATAATAATAAGAGTAATAAGTATAGTAATTGTCGTTCTATCGATCATATAAGCATAATATGGCTAATAATATGAGTTAGGTTGATAATAATAAGAGTAATAGGTATAGTAAATGTCGTGCTATCGATCTTATCTGCATAATATGGTTAATAATATGAGTTAGATTGATAATAGTGAGTGTAATAAGTATAGTAATTGTCGTTCTATCGATCATATTAGCATAATATCGTTAATAATATGAGTTAGATTGATAATAATAAGAGTAGTGAGTATAGTAATTGTCATACTATCGATCATATACGCATAATATGGCTAGTAATATGAGTTAGATTGATAATAATAAGAGTAATAAGTATAGTAATTGTCGTTCTATCGATCATTTAAGCATCATATGGCTAATAATATGAGTTAGATTGATAATAATAAGAGTAGTGAGTATAGTAATTGTAGTTCTATCGATCATATCTGCATAATATGGTTAATAATATGAGTTAGATTCATAATAATAAGAGTAATAAGTATAGTAATTGTCGTTCTATCGATCATTTCAGCATAATATGGCTAATAATATGAGTTATATTGATAATAATAAGAATAATAAGTATAGCAATTGTCGTTCTCTCGATCATATAAGCATAATATGGCTAATAATATGAGTTAGGTTGATAATAATAAGAGTAATAAGTATAGTATTTGTTGTTCTATCGATCATATAAGCATAATATGGCTAATAATATGAGTTAGATTGATAATAATAAGAGTAATAAGTATAGTAATTGTCGTTCTATCGATCATTTAAGCATAATATGGCTAATAATATGGGTTAGATTGATAATACTAAGAGTAGTGAGTATAGTAATTCTCGTTCTATCGATCATACAAGCATAATATGGCTAATAATATGAGTTAGATTGATAATAATAAGAGTAATAAGTACAGTAATTGTCGTTCTATCGATCATATAAGCATAATATGGCTAATAATATGAGTTAGAGTGATAATACTAGGAGTAGTGAGTATAGTAATTCTCATTCTATCGATCAAATAAGCATAATATGGCTAATAATATGAGTTAGATTGATAATAATAAGAGTAATGAGTATAGTAATAGTAGTTCTATCGATCATATCTGCGTAATATGGTTAATAATATGAGTTAGATTCATAATAATAAGAGTAATAAGTATAGTAATTGTCGTTCTATCGATCATTTAAGCATAATATGGCTAGTAATATGAGTTAGGTTGATAATAATAAGAGTAATAAGTATAGTGACTGTCGTTCTATCGATCAAATTTGCATAATATGGTTAATAATATGAGATAGATTGATAACAGTGAGTGTAATAAGTATAGTAATTGTCGTTCTGTCGATCATGTAAGCATAATATGGCTAATAATATGAGTTAGATTCACAATAATAAGAGTAATACGTATAGTAATTGTCGTTCCATCGATCATTTAAGCATAATATGGCTAATAATATGAGTTAGATTGATAATAATAAGAGTAGTGAGTATAGCAATTGTCGTTCTATCGATCATTTAAGCATAATATGGCTAATAATATGAGATAGATTGATAATAATAAGAGTAATGAGTATAGTAATTGTAGTTCTATCGATCATATGTGCATAATATGGTTAATAATATGAGTTAGATTCATAATAATAAGAGTAATAAGTATAGTAATTGTCGTTCTATCGATCATTTAAGCATAATATGGCTAATAATATGAGTTAGGCTGATAATAATAAGAGTAATGAGTATAGTGACTGTCGTTCTATCGATCAAATTTGCATAATATGGTTAATAATATGAGTCAGATTGATAACAGTGAGTGTAATAAGTGTAGTAATTGTCGTTCTGTCGATCATGTAAGCATAATATGGCTAATAATATGAGTTAGATTGATAATAATAAGAGTAGTACGTATAGTAATTGTCGTTCTATCGATCATTTAAGCATAATATGGCTAATAATATGAGTTAGGTTGATAATAGTAAGAGTAATAAGTATAGTAATTGTCGTTCTATCGATCATTTCAGCATAATATGGCTAATAATATGAGTTATATTGATAATAATAAGAATAATAAGTATAGCAATTGTCGTTCTCTCGATCATATAAGCATAATATGGCTAATAATATGAGTTAGGTTGATAATAATAAGAGTAATAAGTATAGTATTTGTCGTTCTATCGATCATATAAGCATAATATGGCTAATAATATGAGTTAGATTGATAATAATAAGAGTAATAAGTACAGTAATTGTCGTTCTATCGATCATATAAGCATAATATGGCTAATAATATGGGTTAGATTGATAATACTAAGAGTAGTGGGTATAGTAATTCTCGTTCTATCGATCATACAAGCATAATATGGCTAATAATATGAGTTAGATTGATAATAATAAGAGTAATAAGTACAGTAATTGTCGTTCTATCGATCATATAAGCATAATATGGCTAATAATATGAGTTAGAGTGATAATACTAGGAGTAGTGAGTATAGTAATTCTCATTCTATCGATCAAATAAGCATAATATGGCTAATAATATGAGTTAGATTGATAATAATAAGAGTAATGAGTATAGTAATAGTAGTTCTATCGATCATATCTGCGTAATATGGTTAATAATATGAGTTAGATTCATAATAATAAGAGTAATAAGTATAGTAATTGTCGTTCTATCGATCATTTAAGCATAATATGGCTAATAATATGAGTTAGGTTGATAATAATAAGAGTAATAAGTATAGTGACTGTCGTTCTATCGATCAAATTTGCATAATATGGTTAATAATATGAGTTAGATTGATAACAGTGAGTGTAATAAGTATAGTAATTGTCGTTCTGTCGATCATGTAAGCATAATATGGCTAATAATATGAGTTAGATTCACAATAATAAGAGTAATACGTATAGTAATTGTCGTTCTATCGATCATTTAAGCATAATATGGCTAATAATATGAGTTAGGTTGATAATAGTAAGAGTAATAAGTATAGTAATTGTCGTTCTATCGATCATTTAAGCATAATATGGTTAATAATATGAATTAGATTCATAATAATAAGAGTAATAAGTATAGTAATTGTCGTTCTATCGATCATTTAAGCATAATATGGCTAATAATATGAGTTAGATTCATAATAATACGAGTAATATGTATAGTAATTTTCGTTCTATCGATCTTATTAGCATAATATGGTTAATAATATGAGTTAGATTGATAATAATAAGAGTAGTGAGTATAGTAATTGTCATACTATCGATCATATACGCATAATATGGCTAGTAATATGAGTTAGATTGATAATAATAAGAGTAATAAGTATAGTAATTGTCGTTCCATCGATCATTTCAGCATAATATGGCTAATAATATGAGTTAGATTGATAATAATAAGAGTAATAAGTATAGTAATTGTCGTTCTATCGATCATTTAAGCATAATATGGCTAATAATATGAGTTAGATTGATAATAACAACAGTAATAAGTATAGTAATTGTCGTTCTATCGATAATATAAGCATAATATGGCTAATAATATGAGTTAGATTGATAATAATAAGAGTAGTGAGTATAGTAATTGTCGTTCTATCGATCATATAAGCATAATATGGCTAATAGTATGAGTTAGATTGATAATAATAAGAGTAATAAGTATAGTAATTGTCGTTCTATCGATCATTTAAGCATAATATGGCTAATAATATGAGTTAGATTGATAATAATAAGAGTAATAAGTATAGTAATTGTCGTTCTATCGATCATATAAGCATAATATGGCTAATAATATGAGTTAGGTTGATAATAATAAGAGTAATAGGTATAGTAAATGTCGTGCTATCGATCTTATCTGCATAATATGGTTAATAATATGAGCTAGATTGATAATAGTGAGTGTAATAAGTATAGTAATTGTCGTTCTATCGATCATATTAGCATAATATCGTTAATAATATGAGTTAGATTGATAATAATAAGAGTAGTGAGTATAGTAATTGTCATACTATCGATCATATACGCATAATATGGCTAGTAATATGAGTTAGATTGATAATAATAAGAGTAATAAGTATAGTAATTGTCGTTCTATCGATCATTTAAGCATAATATGGCTAATAATATGAGTTAGATTGATAATAATAAGAGTAGTGAGTATAGTAATTGTAGTTCTATCGATCATATCTGCATAATATGGTTAATAATATGAGTTAGATTCATAATAATAAGAGTAATAAGTATAGTAATTGTCGTTCTATCGATCATTTAAGCATAATATGGCTAATAATATGAGTTAGATTCATAATAATAAGAGTAATATGTATAGTAATCGTCGTTCTATCGATCATATAAGCATAATATGGCTAATAATATGAGTTAGATTGATAATAATAAGAGTAGTGCGTATAGTAATTGTCGTTCTATCGATCATTTAAGCATAATATGGCTAATAATATGGGTTAGATTGATAATACTAAGAGTAGTGAGTATAGTAATTCTCGTACTATCGATCATACAAGCATAATATGGCTAATAATATGAGTTAGATTGATAATAATAAGAGTAATAAGTACAGTAATTGTCGTTCTATCGATCATATAAGCATAATATGGTTAATAATATGAGTTAGATTGATAATAATAAGAGTAATAAGTACAGTAATTTTCGTTCTGTCGATCATATAAGCATAATATGGCTAATTATATGAGTTAGATTGATAATAATAACAGTAATAAGTGTAGTAATTGTCGTTCTATCGATAATATAAGCATAATATGGCTAATAATATGAGTTGGGTTGATAATAATAAGAGTAATAAGTATAGTGATTGTCGTTCTATCGATCAAATTTGCATAATATGTCTAATAATATGAGTTAGATTGATAAAAATAAGAATAATAAGTATAGTAATTGTCGTTCTATCGATCATATAAGCATAATATGGCTAATAATATGAGTTAGGTTGATAATAATAAGAGTAATAAGTATTGTAATTGTCGTTCTGTCGATCATTTAAGCATAATATGGCTAATAATATGAGTTAGATTGATAATAATAAGAATAATAAGTATAGTAATTGACGTTCTATCGATCATATAAGCATAATATGGCTAATAATATGAGTTAGGTTGATAATAATAACAGTAATAGGTATAGTAAATGTCGTGCTATCGATCTTATCTGCATAATATGGTTAATAATATGAGTTAGATTGATAATAGTGAGTGTAATAAGTATAGTAATTGTCGTTCTATCGATCATATTAGCATAATATGGTTAATAATATGAGTTAGATTGATAATAATAAGAGTAGTGAGTATAGTAATTGTCATACTATCGATCATATACGCATAATATGGCTAGTAATATGAGTTAGATTGATAATAATAAGAGTAATAAGTATAGTAATTGTCGTTCCATCGATCATTTAAGCATAATATGGCTAATAATATGAGTTAGATTGATAATAATAAGAGTAGTGAGTATAGTAATTGTAGTTCTATCGATCATATCTGCATAATATGGTTAATAATATGAGTTAGATTCATAATAATAAGAGTAATAAGTATAGTAATTGTCGTTCTATCGATCATTTAAGCATAATATGGCTAATAATATGAGTTAGGTTCATAATAATAAGAGTAATATGTATAGTAATTGTCGTTCTATCGATCATATAAGCATAATATGGCTAATAATATGAGTTAGATTGATAATAATAAGAGTAGTGAGTATAGTAATTGTCATTCTATTGATCATATACGCATAATATGGCTAATAATATGAGTTGGATTGATAATAATAAGAGTAATATGTATAGTGAATGTCGTTCTATCGATCATATCAGCATAATATGTTTAATAATATGAGTTAGATTGATAATAGTGAGTGTAATAAGTATAGTAATTGTCGTTCTATCGATCATATTAGCATAATATGGTTAATAATATGAGTTAGATTGATAATAATAAGAGTAATAAGTACAGTAATTGTCGTTCTGTCGATCATATATGCATAATATGGCTAATTATATGAGTTAGATTGATAATAATAACAGTAATAAGTATAGTAATTGTCGTTCTATCGATAATATAAGCATAATATGGATAATAATATGAGTAAGGTTGATCATAATAAGAGTAATAAGTATAGTGATTGTCGTTCTATCGATCAAATTTGCATAATATGGCTAATAATATGAGTTAGATTGATAATAATAAGAATAATAAGTATAGTAATTGTCGTTCTATCGATCATATAAGCATAATATGGCTAATAATATGAGTTAGGTTGATAATAATAAGAGTAATAAGTATAGTAATTGTCGTTCTATCGATCATTTAAGCATAATATGGCTAATAATATGAGTTAGATTGATAATAATAAGAGTAATAAGTATAGCAATTGTCGTTCTATCGATCATTTAAGCATAATATGGTTAATAATATGAGTTAGATTGATAATAATAAGAGCAATAAGTACAGTAATTGTCGTTCTGTCGATCATATAAGCATAATATGGCTAATTATATGAGTTAGGTTGATAATAATAACAGTAATAAGTATAGTAATTGTCGTTCTATCGATAATATAAGAATAATATGGCTAATAATATGAGTTAGGTTGATAATAATAAGAGTAATAAGTATAGTGATTGTCGTTCTATCGATCAAATTTGCATAATATGGCTAATAATATGAGTTAGATTGATAATAATAAGAATAATAAGTATAGTAATTGTCGTTCTATCGATCATATAAGCATAATATGGCTAATAATATGAGTTAGGTTGATAATAATAAGAGTAATAAGTATAGTGATTGTCGTTCTATCGATCAAATTTGCATAATATGGCTAATAATATGAGTTAGATTGATAATAATAAGAATAATAAGTATAGTAATTGTCGTTCTATCGATCATATAAGCATAATATGGCTAATAATATGAGTTAGGTTGATAATAATAAGAGTAATAAGTATAGTAATTGTCGTTCTATCGATCATTTAAGCATAATATGGCTAATAATATGAGTTAGATTGATAATAATAAGAGTAATAAGTATAGCAATTGTCGTTCTATCGATCATTTAAGCATAATATGGTTAATAATATGAGTTAGATTGATAATAATAAGAGCAATAAGTACAGTAATTGTCGTTCTGTCGATCATATAAGCATAATATGGCTAATTATATGAGTTAGGTTGATAATAATAACAGTAATAAGTATAGTAATTGTCGTTCTATCGATAATATAAGAATAATATGGCTAATAATATGAGTTAGGTTGATAATAATAAGAGTAATAAGTATAGTGATTGTCGTTCTATCGATCAAATTTGCATAATATGGCTAATAATATGAGTTAGATTGATAATAATAAGAATAATAAGTATAGTAATTGTCGTTCTATCGATCATATAAGCATAATATGGCTAATAATATGAGTTAGGTTGATAATAATAAGAGTAATAAGTATAGTAATTGTCGTTCTATCGATCATTTAAGCATAATATGGCTATTAATATGAGTTAGATTGATAATAATAAGAGTAATAAGTATAGTAATTGTCGTTCTATCGATCATTTAAGCATAATATGGCTAATAATATGAGTTAGATTGATAATAATAACAGTAATAAGTATAGTAATTGTCGTTCTATCGATAATATAAGCATAATATGGCTAATAATATGAGTTAGATTGATAATAATAAGAGTAGTGAGTATAGTAATTGTCGTTCTATCGATCATATAAGCATAATATGGCTAATAGTATGAGTTAGATTGATAATAATAAGAGTAATAAGTATAGTAATTGTCGTTCTATCGATCATTTAAGCATAATATGGCTAATAACATGAGTTAGATTGATAATAATAAGAGTAATAAGTATAGTAATTGTCGTTCTATCGATCATATAAGCATAATATGGCTAATAATATGAGTTAGGTTGATAATAATAAGAGTAATAGGTACAGTAAATGTCGTGCTATCGATCTTATCTGCATAATATGGTTAATAATATGAGTTAGATTGATAATAGTGAGTGTAATAAGTATAGTAATTGTCGTTCTATCGATCATATTAGCATAATATCGTTAATAATATGAGTTAGATTGATAATAATAAGAGTAGTGAGTATAGTAATTGTCATACTATCGATCATATACGCATAATATGGCTAGTAATATGAGTTAGATTCATAATAATAAGAGTAATAAGTATAGTAATTGTCGTTCTATCGATCATTTAAGCATAATATGGCTAATAATATGAGTTAGGTTGATAATAATAAGAGTAATAAGTATAGTGACTGTCGTTCTATCGATCAAATTTGCATAATATGGTTAATAATATGAGTTAGATTGATAACAGTGAGTGTAATAAGTATAGTAATTGTCGTTCTGTCGATCATGTAAGCATAATATGGCTAATAATATGAGTTAGATTCACAATAATAAGAGTAATACGTATAGTAATTGTCGTTCTATCGATCATTTAAGCATAATATGGCTAATAATATGAGTTAGGTTGATAATAGTAAGAGTAATAAGTATAGTAATTGTCGTTCTATCGATCATTTAAGCATAATATGGTTAATAATATGAATTAGATTCATAATAATAAGAGTAATAAGTATAGTAATTGTCGTTCTATCGATCATTTAAGCATAATATGGCTAATAATATGAGTTAGATTCATAATAATACGAGTAATATGTATAGTAATTTTCGTTCTATCGATCTTATTAGCATAATATGGTTAATAATATGAGTTAGATTGATAATAATAAGAGTAGTGAGTATAGTAATTGTCATACTATCGATCATATACGCATAATATGGCTAGTAATATGAGTTAGATTGATAATAATAAGAGTAATAAGTATAGTAATTGTCGTTCCATCGATCATTTCAGCATAATATGGCTAATAATATGAGTTAGATTGATAATAATAAGAGTAATAAGTATAGTAATTGTCGTTCTATCGATCATTTAAGCATAATATGGCTAATAATATGAGTTAGATTGATAATAATAACAGTAATAAGTATAGTAATTGTCGTTCTATCGATAATATAAGCATAATATGGCTAATAATATGAGTTAGATTGATAATAATAAGAGTAGTGAGTATAGTAATTGTCGTTCTATCGATCATATAAGCATAATATGGCTAATAGTATGAGTTAGATTGATAATAATAAGAGTAATAAGTATAGTAATTGTCGTTCTATCGATCATTTAAGCATAATATGGCTAATAATATGAGTTAGATTGATAATAATAAGAGTAATAAGTATAGTAATTGTCGTTCTATCGATCATATAAGCATAATATGGCTAATAATATGAGTTAGGTTGATAATAATAAGAGTAATAGGTATAGTAAATGTCGTGCTATCGATCTTATCTGCATAATATGGTTAATAATATGAGCTAGATTGATAATAGTGAGTGTAATAAGTATAGTAATTGTCGTTCTATCGATCATATTAGCATAATATCGTTAATAATATGAGTTAGATTGATAATAATAAGAGTAGTGAGTATAGTAATTGTCATACTATCGATCATATACGCATAATATGGCTAGTAATATGAGTTAGATTGATAATAATAAGAGTAATAAGTATAGTAATTGTCGTTCTATCGATCATTTAAGCATAATATGGCTAATAATATGAGTTAGATTGATAATAATAAGAGTAGTGAGTATAGTAATTGTAGTTCTATCGATCATATCTGCATAATATGGTTAATAATATGAGTTAGATTCATAATAATAAGAGTAATAAGTATAGTAATTGTCGTTCTATCGATCATTTAAGCATAATATGGCTAATAATATGAGTTAGATTCATAATAATAAGAGTAATATGTATAGTAATCGTCGTTCTATCGATCATATAAGCATAATATGGCTAATAATATGAGTTAGATTGATAATAATAAGAGTAGTGCGTATAGTAATTGTCGTTCTATCGATCATTTAAGCATAATATGGCTAATAATATGGGTTAGATTGATAATACTAAGAGTAGTGAGTATAGTAATTCTCGTACTATCGATCATACAAGCATAATATGGCTAATAATATGAGTTAGATTGATAATAATAAGAGTAATAAGTACAGTAATTGTCGTTCTATCGATCATATAAGCATAATATGGTTAATAATATGAGTTAGATTGATAATAATAAGAGTAATAAGTACAGTAATTGTCGTTCTGTCGATCATATAAGCATAATATGGCTAATTATATGAGTTAGATTGATAATAATAACAGTAATAAGTGTAGTAATTGTCGTTCTATCGATAATATAAGCATAATATGGCTAATAATATGAGTTGGGTTGATAATAATAAGAGTAATAAGTATAGTGATTGTCGTTCTATCGATCAAATTTGCATAATATGTCTAATAATATGAGTTAGATTGATAATAATAAGAATAATAAGTATAGTAATTGTCGTTCTATCGATCATATAAGCATAATATGGCTAATAATATGAGTTAGGTTGATAATAATAAGAGTAATAAGTATTGTAATTGTCGTTCTGTCGATCATTTAAGCATAATATGGCTAATAATATGAGTTATATTGATAATAATAAGAATAATAAGTATAGTAATTGACGTTCTATCGATCATATAAGCATAATATGGCTAATAATATGAGTTAGGTTGATAATAATAACAGTAATAGGTATAGTAAATGTCGTGCTATCGATCTTATCTGCATAATATGGTTAATAATATGAGTTAGATTGATAATAGTGAGTGTAATAAGTATAGTAATTGTCGTTCTATCGATCATATTAGCATAATATGGTTAATAATATGAGTTAGATTGATAATAATAAGAGTAGTGAGTATAGTAATTGTCATACTATCGATCATATACGCATAATATGGCTAGTAATATGAGTTAGATTGATAATAATAAGAGTAATAAGTATAGTAATTGTCGTTCCATCGATCATTTAAGCATAATATGGCTAATAATATGAGTTAGATTGATAATAATAAGAGTAGTGAGTATAGTAATTGTAGTTCTATCGATCATATCTGCATAATATGGTTAATAATATGAGTTAGATTCATAATAATAAGAGTAATAAGTATAGTAATTGTCGTTCTATCGATCATTTAAGCATAATATGGCTAATAATATGAGTTAGGTTCATAATAATAAGAGTAATATGTATAGTAATTGTCGTTCTATCGATCATATAAGCATAATATGGCTAATAATATGAGTTAGATTGATAATAATAAGAGTAGTGAGTATAGTAATTGTCATTCTATTGATCATATACGCATAATATGGCTAATAATATGAGTTGGATTGATAATAATAAGAGTAATATGTATAGTGAATGTCGTTCTATCGATCATATCAGCATAATATGTTTAATAATATGAGTTAGATTGATAATAGTGAGTGTAATAAGTATAGTAATTGTCGTTCTATCGATCATATTAGCATAATATGGTTAATAATATGAGTTAGATTGATAATAATAAGAGTAATAAGTACAGTAATTGTCGTTCTGTCGATCATATATGCATAATATGGCTAATTATATGAGTTAGATTGATAATAATAACAGTAATAAGTATAGTAATTGTCGTTCTATCGATAATATAAGCATAATATGGATAATAATATGAGTAAGGTTGATCATAATAAGAGTAATAAGTATAGTGATTGTCGTTCTATCGATCAAATTTGCATAATATGGCTAATAATATGAGTTAGATTGATAATAATAAGAATAATAAGTATAGTAATTGTCGTTCTATCGATCATATAAGCATAATATGGCTAATAATATGAGTTAGGTTGATAATAATAAGAGTAATAAGTATAGTAATTGTCGTTCTATCGATCATTTAAGCATAATATGGCTAATAATATGAGTTAGATTGATAATAATAAGAGTAATAAGTATAGCAGTTGTCGTTCTATCGATCATTTAAGCATAATATGGTTAATAATATGAGTTAGATTGATAATAATAAGAGCAATAAGTACAGTAATTGTCGTTCTGTCGATCATATAAGCATAATATGGCTAATTATATGAGTTAGGTTGATAATAATAACAGTAATAAGTATAGTAATTGTCGTTCTATCGATAATATAAGAATAATATGGCTAATAATATGAGTTAGGTTGATAATAATAAGAGTAATAAGTATAGTGATTGTCGTTCTATCGATCAAATTTGCATAATATGGCTAATAATATGAGTTAGATTGATAATAATAAGAATAATAAGTATAGTAATTGTCGTTCTATCGATCATATAAGCATAATATGGCTAATAATATGAGTTAGGTTGATAATAATAAGAGTAATAAGTATAGTAATTGTCGTTCTATCGATCATTTAAGCATAATATGGCTATTAATATGAGTTAGATTGATAATAATAAGAGTAATAAGTATAGTAATTGTCGTTCTATCGATCATTTAAGCATAATATGGCTAATAATATGAGTTAGATTGATAATAATAACAGTAATAAGTATAGTAATTGTCGTTCTATCGATAATATAAGCATAATATGGCTAATAATATGAGTTAGATTGATAATAATAAGAGTAGTGAGTATAGTAATTGTCGTTCTATCGATCATATAAGCATAATATGGCTAATAGTATGAGTTAGATTGATAATAATAAGAGTAATAAGTATAGTAATTGTCGTTCTATCGATCATTTAAGCATAATATGGCTAATAATTTGAGTTAGATTGATAATAATAAGAGTAATAAGTATAGTAATTGTCGTTCTATCGATCGTATAAGCATAATATGGCTAATAATATGAGTTAGGTTGATAATAATAAGAGTAATAGGTATAGCAAAATGTCGTGCTATCGATCTTATCTGCATAATATGGTTAATAATATGAGTTAGATTGATAATAGTGAGTGTAATAAGTATAGTAATTGTCGTTCTATCGATCATATTAGCATAATATCGTTAATAATATGAGTTAGATTGATAATAATAAGAGTAGTGAGTATAGTAATTGTCATACTATCGATCATATACGCATAATATGGCTAGTAATATGAGTTAGATTGATAATAATAAGAGTAATAAGTATAGTAATTGTCGTTCTATCGATCATTTAAGCATAATATGGCTAATAATATGAGTTAGATTGATAATAATAAGAGTAGTGAGTATAGTAATTGTAGTTCTATCGATCATATCTGCATAATATGGTTAATAATATGAGTTAGATTCATAATAATAAGAGTAATAAGTATAGTAATTGTCGTTCTATCGATCATTTAAGCATAATATGGCTAATAATATGAGTTAGATTCATAATAATAAGAGTAATATGTATAGTAATCGTCGTTCTATCGATCATATAAGCATAATATGGCTAATAATATGAGTTAGATTGATAATAATAAGAGTAGTGCGTATAGTAATTGTCATTCTATCGATCATATACGCATAATATGGCTAATAATATGAGTTGGATGGATAATAATAAGAGTAATAAGTTCAGTGAATGTCGTTCTATCGATCATATCAGCATAATATGGGTAATAATATGAGTTAGATTGATAATAGTGAGTGTAATAAGTATAGTAATTGTCGTTCTATCGATCATATTAGCATAATATGGTTAATAATATGAGTTAGATTGATAATAATAAGAGTAATAAGTACAGTAATTGTCGTTCTGTCGATCATATAAACATAATATGGCTAATTATATGACTTAGATTGATAATAATAACAGTGATAAGTATAGTAATTGTCGTTCTATCGATAATATAAGCATAATATGGCTAATAATATGAGTTAGGTTGATAATAATAAGAGTAATAAGTATAGTAATTGTCGTTCTATCGATCATTTAAGCATAATATGGCTAATAATATGAGTTAGATTGATAATAATAAGAGTAGTGAGTATAGTAATTGTCATTCTATTGATCATATACGCATAATATGGCTAATAATATGAGTTGGATTGATAATAATAAGAGTAATATGTATAGTGAATGTCGTTCTATCGATCATATCAGCATAATATGTTTAATAATATGAGTTAGATTGATAATAGTGAGTGTAATAAGTATAGTAATTGTCGTTCTATCGATCATATTAGCATAATATGGTTAATAATATGAGTTAGATTGATAATAATAAGAGTAATAAGTACAGTAATTGTCGTTCTGTCGATCATATATGCATAATATGGCTAATTATATGAGTTAGATTGATAATAATAACAGTAATAAGTATAGTAATTGTCGTTCTATCGATAATATAAGCATAATATGGATAATAATATGAGTAAGGTTGATCATAATAAGAGTAATAAGTATAGTGATTGTCGTTCTATCGATCAAATTTGCATAATATGGCTAATAATATGAGTTAGATTGATAATAATAAGAATAATAAGTATAGTAATTGTCGTTCTATCGATCATATAAGCATAATATGGCTAATAATATGAGTTAGGTTGATAATAATAAGAGTAATAAGTATAGTAATTGTCGTTCTATCGATCATTTAAGCATAATATGGCTAATAATATGAGTTAGATTGATAATAATAAGAGTAATAAGTATAGCAATTGTCGTTCTATCGATCATTTAAGCATAATATGGTTAATAATATGAGTTAGATTGATAATAATAAGAGCAATAAGTACAGTAATTGTCGTTCTGTCGATCATATAAGCATAATATGGCTAATTATATGAGTTAGGTTGATAATAATAACAGTAATAAGTATAGTAATTGTCGTTCTATCGATAATATAAGAATAATATGGCTAATAATATGAGTTAGGTTGATAATAATAAGAGTAATAAGTATAGTGATTGTCGTTCTATCGATCAAATTTGCATAATATGGCTAATAATATGAGTTAGATTGATAATAATAAGAATAATAAGTATAGTAATTGTCGTTCTATCGATCATATAAGCATAATATGGCTAATAATATGAGTTAGGTTGATAATAATAAGAGTAATAAGTATAGTAATTGTCGTTCTATCGATCATTTAAGCATAATATGGCTATTAATATGAGTTAGATTGATAATAATAAGAGTAATAAGTATAGTAATTGTCGTTCTATCGATCATTTAAGCATAATATGGCTAATAATATGAGTTAGATTGATAATAATAACAGTAATAAGTATAGTAATTGTCGTTCTATCGATAATATAAGCATAATATGGCTAATAATATGAGTTAGATTGATAATAATAAGAGTAGTGAGTATAGTAATTGTCGTTCTATCGATCATATAAGCATAATATGGCTAATAGTATGAGTTAGATTGATAATAATAAGAGTAATAAGTATAGTAATTGTCGTTCTATCGATCATTTAAGCATAATATGGCTAATAATTTGAGTTAGATTGATAATAATAAGAGTAATAAGTATAGTAATTGTCGTTCTATCGATCGTATAAGCATAATATGGCTAATAATATGAGTTAGGTTGATAATAATAAGAGTAATAGGTATAGCAAAATGTCGTGCTATCGATCTTATCTGCATAATATGGTTAATAATATGAGTTAGATTGATAATAGTGAGTGTAATAAGTATAGTAATTGTCGTTCTATCGATCATATTAGCATAATATCGTTAATAATATGAGTTAGATTGATAATAATAAGAGTAGTGAGTATAGTAATTGTCATACTATCGATCATATACGCATAATATGGCTAGTAATATGAGTTAGATTGATAATAATAAGAGTAATAAGTATAGTAATTGTCGTTCTATCGATCATTTAAGCATAATATGGCTAATAATATGAGTTAGATTGATAATAATAAGAGTAGTGAGTATAGTAATTGTAGTTCTATCGATCATATCTGCATAATATGGTTAATAATATGAGTTAGATTCATAATAATAAGAGTAATAAGTATAGTAATTGTCGTTCTATCGATCATTTAAGCATAATATGGCTAATAATATGAGTTAGATTCATAATAATAAGAGTAATATGTATAGTAATCGTCGTTCTATCGATCATATAAGCATAATATGGCTAATAATATGAGTTAGATTGATAATAATAAGAGTAGTGCGTATAGTAATTGTCATTCTATCGATCATATACGCATAATATGGCTAATAATATGAGTTGGATGGATAATAATAAGAGTAATAAGTTCAGTGAATGTCGTTCTATCGATCATATCAGCATAATATGGGTAATAATATGAGTTAGATTGATAATAATAAGAGTAGTGAGTATAGTAATTGTAGTTCTATCGATCATATCTGCATAATATGGTTAATAATATGAGTTAGATTCATAATAATAAGAGTAATAAGTATAGTAATTGTCGTTCTATCGATCATTTAAGCATAATATGGCTAATAATATGAGTTAGATTCATAATAATAAGAGTAATATGTATAGTAATCGTCGTTCTATCGATCATATAAGCATAATATGGCTAATAATATGAGTTAGATTGATAATAATAAGAGTAGTGCGTATAGTAATTGTCATTCTATCGATCATATACGCATAATATGGCTAATAATATGAGTTGGATGGATAATAATAAGAGTAATAAGTTCAGTGAATGTCGTTCTATCGATCATATCAGCATAATATGGGTAATAATATGAGTTAGATTGATAATAGTGAGTGTAATAAGTATAGTAATTGTCGTTCTATCGATCATATTAGCATAATATGGTTAATAATATGAGTTAGATTGATAATAATAAGAGTAATAAGTACAGTAATTGTCGTTCTGTCGATCATATAAACATAATATGGCTAATTATATGAGTTAGATTGATAATAATAACAGTGATAAGTATAGTAATTGTCGTTCTATCGATAATATAAGCATAATATGGCTAATAATATGAGTTAGGTTGATAATAATAAGAGTAATAAGTATAGTAATTGTCGTTCTATCGATCATTTAAGCATAATATGGCTAATAATATGAGTTAGATTGATAATAATAAGAGTAGTGAGTATAGTAATTGTCATTCTATTGATCATATACGCATAATATGGCTAATAATATGAGTTGGATTGATAATAATAAGAGTAATATGTATAGTGAATGTCGTTCTATCGATCATATCAGCATAATATGTTTAATAATATGAGTTAGATTGATAATAGTGAGTGTAATAAGTATAGTAATTGTCGTTCTATCGATCATATTAGCATAATATGGTTAATAATATGAGTTAGATTGATAATAATAAGAGTAATAAGTACAGTAATTGTCGTTCTGTCGATCATATATGCATAATATGGCTAATTATATGAGTTAGATTGATAATAATAACAGTAATAAGTATAGTAATTGTCGTTCTATCGATAATATAAGCATAATATGGATAATAATATGAGTAAGGTTGATCATAATAAGAGTAATAAGTATAGTGATTGTCGTTCTATCGATCAAATTTGCATAATATGGCTAATAATATGAGTTAGATTGATAATAATAAGAATAATAAGTATAGTAATTGTCGTTCTATCGATCATATAAGCATAATATGGCTAATAATATGAGTTAGGTTGATAATAATAAGAGTAATAAGTATAGTAATTGTCGTTCTATCGATCATTTAAGCATAATATGGCTAATAATATGAGTTAGATTGATAATAATAAGAGTAATAAGTATAGCAATTGTCGTTCTATCGATCATTTAAGCATAATATGGTTAATAATATGAGTTAGATTGATAATAATAAGAGCAATAAGTACAGTAATTGTCGTTCTGTCGATCATATAAGCATAATATGGCTAATTATATGAGTTAGGTTGATAATAATAACAGTAATAAGTATAGTAATTGTCGTTCTATCGATAATATAAGAATAATATGGCTAATAATATGAGTTAGGTTGATAATAATAAGAGTAATAAGTGTAGTGATTGTCGTTCTATCGATCAAATTTGCATAATATGGCTAATAATATGAGTTAGATTGGTAATAATAAGAATAATAAGTATAGTAATTGTCGTTCTATCGATCATATAAGCATAATATGGCTAATAATATGAGTTAGGTTGATAATAATAAGAGTAATAAGTATAGTAATTGTCGTTCTATCGATCATTTAAGCATAATATGGCTATTAATATGAGTTAGATTGATAATAATAAGAGTAATAAGTATAGTAATTGTCGTTCTATCGATCATTTAAGCATAATATGGCTAATAATATGAGTTAGATTGATAATAATAACAGTAATAAGTATAGTAATTGTCGTTCTATCGATAATATAAGCATAATATGGCTAATAATATGAGTTAGATTGATAATAATAAGAGTAGTGAGTATAGTAATTGTCGTTCTATCGATCATATAAGCATAATATGGCTAATAGTATGAGTTAGATTGATAATAATAAGAGTAATAAGTATAGTAATTGTCGTTCTATCGATCATTTAAGCATAATATGGCTAATAATTTGAGTTAGATTGATAATAATAAGAGTAATAAGTATAGTAATTGTCGTTCTATCGATCGTATAAGCATAATATGGCTAATAATATGAGTTAGGTTGATAATAATAAGAGTAATAGGTATAGCAAAATGTCGTGCTATCGATCTTATCTGCATAATATGGTTAATAATATGAGTTAGATTGATAATAGTGAGTGTAATAAGTATAGTAATTGTCGTTCTATCGATCATATTAGCATAATATCGTTAATAATATGAGTTAGATTGATAATAATAAGAGTAGTGAGTATAGTAATTGTCATACTATCGATCATATACGCATAATATGGCTAGTAATATGAGTTAGATTGATAATAATAAGAGTAATAAGTATAGTAATTGTCGTTCTATCGATCATTTAAGCATAATATGGCTAATAATATGAGTTAGATTGATAATAATAAGAGTAGTGAGTATAGTAATTGTAGTTCTATCGATCATATCTGCATAATATGGTTAATAATATGAGTTAGATTCATAATAATAAGAGTAATAAGTATAGTAATTGTCGTTCTATCGATCATTTAAGCATAATATGGCTAATAATATGAGTTAGATTCATAATAATAAGAGTAATATGTATAGTAATCGTCGTTCTATCGATCATATAAGCATAATATGGCTAATAATATGAGTTAGATTGATAATAATAAGAGTAGTGCGTATAGTAATTGTCATTCTATCGATCATATACGCATAATATGGCTAATAATATGAGTTGGATGGATAATAATAAGAGTAATAAGTTCAGTGAATGTCGTTCTATCGATCATATCAGCATAATATGGGTAATAATATGAGTTAGATTGATAATAGTGAGTGTAATAAGTATAGTAATTGTCGTTCTATCGATCATATTAGCATAATATGGTTAATAATATGAGTTAGATTGATAATAATAAGAGTAATAAGTACAGTAATTGTCGTTCTGTCGATCATATAAACATAATATGGCTAATTATATGAGTTAGATTGATAATAATAACAGTGATAAGTATAGTAATTGTCGTTCTATCGATAATATAAGCATAATATGGCTAATAATATGAGTTAGGTTGATAATAATAAGAGTAATAAGTATAGTAATTGTCGTTCTATCGATCATTTAAGCATAATATGGCTAATAATATGAGTTAGATTGATAATAATAAGAGTAATAAGTATAGTAATTGTCGTTCTATCGATCATTTAAGCATAATATGGCTAATAATATGAGATAGATTGATAATAATAAGAGTAATGAGTATAGTAATTGTAGTTCTATCGATCATATGTGCATAATATGGTTAATAATATGAGTTAGATTCATAATAATAAGAGTAATAAGTATAGTAATTGTCGTTCTATCGATCATTTAAGCATAATATGGCTAATAATATGAGTTAGGCTGATAATAATAAGAGTAATAAGTATAGTGACTGTCGTTCTATCGATCAAATTTGCATAATATGGTTAATAATATGAGTCAGATTGATAACAGTGAGTGTAATAAGTGTAGTAATTGTCGTTCTGTCGATCATGTAAGCATAATATGGCTAATAATGTGAGTTAGATTGATAATAATAAGAGTAGTACGTATAGTAATTGTCGTTCTATCGATCATTTAAGCATAATATGGCTAATAATATGAGTTAGGTTGATAATAGTAAGAGTAATAAGTATAGTAATTGTCGTTCTATCGATCATTTAAGCATAATATGGCTAATAATATGAGTTATATTGATAATAATAAGAATAATAAGTATAGCAATTGTCGTTCTCTCGATCATATAAGCATAATATGGCTAATAATATGAGTTAGGTTAATAATAATAAGAGGAATAAGTATAGTATTTGTCGTTCTATCGATCATATAAGCATAATATGGCTAATAATATGAGTTAGATTGATAATAATAAGAGTAATAAGTATAGTAATTGTCGTTCTATCGATCATTTAAGCATAATATGGCTAATAATAAGGGTTAGATTGATAATACTAAGAGTAGTGAGTATAGTAATTCTCGTTCTATCGATCATACAAGCATAATATGGCTAATAATATGAGTTAGATTGATAATAATAAGAGTAATAAGTACAGTAATTGTCGTTCTATCGATCATATAAGCATAATATGGCTAATAATATGAGTTAGAGTGATAATACTAGGAGTAGTGAGTATAGTAATTCTCATTCTATCGATCAAATAAGCATAATATGGCTAATAATATGAGTTAGGTTGATAATAATAAGAGTAATGAGTATAGTAATAGTAGTTCTATCGATCATATCTGCGTAATATGGTTAATAATATGAGTTAGATTCATAATAATAAGAGTAATAAGTATAGTGACTGTCGTTCTATCGATCAAATTTGCATAATATGGTTAATAATATGAGTGAGATTGATAACAGTGAGTGTAATAAGTATAGTAATTGTCGTTCTGTCGATCATGTAAGCATAATATGGCTAATAATATGAGTTAGATTCACAATAATAAGAGTAATAGGTATAGTAATTGTCGTTCTATCGATCATTTAAGCATAATATGGCTAATAATATGAGTTAGATTGATAATAATAAGAATAATAAGTATAGTAATTGTCGTTCTATCGATCATATAAGCATAGTATGGCTAATAATATGAGTTAGATTGATAATAATAAGAGTAATAAGTATAGTAATTGTCGTTCTATCGATCATTTAAGCATAATATGGCTAATAATATGAGTTAGATTGATAATAATAAGAGTAGTGAGTATAGTAATTGTAGTTCTATCGATCATATCTGCATAATATGGTTAATAATATGAGTTAGATTCATAATAATAAGAGTAATAAGTATAGTAATTGTCGTTCTATCGATCATTTAAGCATAATATGGCTAACAATATGAGTTAGGTTGATAATAGTAAG
This sequence comes from Megachile rotundata, assembly GCF_050947335.1. Classification (NCBI taxonomy): domain Eukaryota; kingdom Metazoa; phylum Arthropoda; class Insecta; order Hymenoptera; family Megachilidae; genus Megachile; species Megachile rotundata. The sequence goes on along the minus strand of NW_027473511.1, from coordinate 149,360 downwards.
AGTAATAAGTATAGTAATTGTCGTTCTATCGATCATTTAAGCATAATATGGCTAACAATATGAGTTAGATTGATAATAATAAGAGTAACAAGTATAGTAATTGTCGTTCTATCGATCATTTAAGCATAATATGGCTAATAATATGAGTTAGATTGATATTAATAAGAGTAGTGAGTATAGTAATTGTAGTTCTATCGATCATATCTGCATAATATGGTTAATAATATGAGTTAGATTCATAATAATAAGAGTAATAAGTATAGTAATTGTCGTTCTATCGATCATATAAGCATAATATGGCTAATAATATGAGTTAGATTGATAATAATAAGAGTAATAAGTATAGTAATTGTCGTTCTATCGATCATTTAAGCATAATATGGCTAATAATATGAGTTAGATTGATAATAATAAGAGTAGTGAGTATAGTAATTGTAGTTCTATCGATCATATTAGCATAATATGGTTAATAATATGAGTTAGATTCATAATAATAAGAGTAATAAGTATAGTAATTGTCGTTCTATCGATCATTTAAGCATAATATGGCTAACAATATGAGTTAGGTTGATAATAGTAAGAGTAATAAGTATAGTAATTGTCGTTCTATCGATCATATAAGCATAATATGGCTAATAGTATGAGTTAGATTGATAATAATAAGAGTAATAAGTATAGTAATTGTCGTTCTATCGATCATTTAAGCATAATATGGCTAATAATATGAGTTAGATTGATAATAATAAGAGTAATAAGTATAGTAATTGTCGTTCTATCGATCATTTAAGCATAATATGGCTAATAATATGAGATAGATTGATAATAATAAGAGTAATGAGTATAGTAATTGTAGTTCTATCGATCATATGTGCATAATATGGTTAATAATATGAGTTAGATTCATAATAATAAGAGTAATAAGTATAGTAATTGTCGTTCTATCGATCATTTAAGCATAATATGGCTAATAATATGAGTTAGGCTGATAATAATAAGAGTAATAAGTATAGTGACTGTCGTTCTATCGATCAAATTTGCATAATATGGTTAATAATATGAGTCAGATTGATAACAGTGAGTGTAATAAGTGTAGTAATTGTCGTTCTGTCGATCATGTAAGCATAATATGGCTAATAATATGAGTTAGATTGATAATAATAAGAGCAGTACGTATAGTAATTGTCGTTCTATCGATCATTTAAGCATAATATGGCTAATAATATGAGTTAGGTTGATAATAGTAAGAGTAATAAGTATAGTAATTGTCGTTCTATCGATCATTTAAGCATAATATGGCTAATAATATGAGTTATATTGATAATAATAAGAATAATAAGTATAGCAATTGTCGTTCTCTCGATCATATAAGCATAATATGGCTAATAATATGAGTTAGGTTAATAATAATAAGAGGAATAAGTATAGTATTTGTCGTTCTATCGATCATATAAGCATAATATGGCTAATAATATGAGTTAGATTGAAAATAATAAGAGTAATAAGTATAGTAATTGTCGTTCTATCGATCATTTAAGCATAATATGGCTAATAATATGGGTTAGATTGATAATACTAAGAGTAGTGAGTATAGTAATTCTCGTTCTATCGATCATACAAGCATAATATGGCTAATAATATGAGTTAGATTGATAATAATAAGAGTAATAAGTACAGTAATTGTCGTTCTATCGATCATATAAGCATAATATGGCTAATAATATGAGTTAGAGTGATAATACTAGGAGTAGTGAGTATAGTAATTCTCATTCTATCGATCAAATGAGCATAATATGGCTAATAATATGAGTTAGATTGATAATAATAAGAGTAATAAGTATAGTAATTGTCGTTCTATCGATCATATAAGCATAATATGGCTAATAATATGAGTTAGGTTGATAATAATAAGAGTAATAGGTATAGTAAATGTCGTGCTATCGATCTTATCTGCATAATATGGTTAATAATATGAGTTAGATTGATAATAGTGAGTGTAATAAGTATAGTAATTGTCGTTCTATCGATCATATTAGCATAATATCGTTAATAATATGAGTTAGATTGATAATAATAAGAGTAGTGAGTATAGTAATTGTCATACTATCGATCATATACGCATAATATGGCTAGTAATATGAGTTAGATTGATAATAATAAGAGTAATAAGTATAGTAATTGTCGTTCTATCGATCATTTAAGCATAATATGGCTAATAATATGAGTTAGATTGATAATAATAAGAGTAGTGAGTATAGTAATTGTAGTTCTATCGATCATATCTGCATAATATGGTTAATAATATGAGTTAGATTCATAATAATAAGAGTAATAAGTATAGTAATTGTCGTTCTATCGATCATTTAAGCATAATATGGCTAATAATATGAGTTAGATTCATAATAATAAGAGTAATATGTATAGTAATCGTCGTTCTATCGATCATATAAGCATAATATGGCTAATAATATGAGTTAGATTGATAATAATAAGAGTAGTGCGTATAGTAATTGTCATTCTATCGATCATATACGCATAATATGGCTAATAATATGAGTTGGATTGATAATAATAAGAGTAATAAGTTCAGTGAATGTCGTTCTATCGATCATATCAGCATAATATGGGTAATAATATGAGTTAGATTGATAATAGTGAGTGTAATAAGTATAGTAATTGTCGTTCTATCGATCATATTAGCATAATATGGTTAATAATATGAGTTAGATTGATAATAATAAGAGTAATAAGTACAGTAATTGTCGTTCTGTCGATCATATAAACATAATATGGCTAATTATATGAGTTAGATTGATAATAATAACAGTGATAAGTATAGTAATTGTCGTTCTATCGATAATATAAGCATAATATGGCTAATAATATGAGTTAGGTTGATAATAATAAGAGTAATAAGTATAGTAATTGTCGTTCTATCGATCATTTAAGCATAATATGGCTAATAATATGAGTTAGATTGATAATAATAAGAGTAATAAGTATAGTAATTGTCGTTCTATCGATCATTTAAGCATAATATGGCTAATAATATGAGATAGATTGATAATAATAAGAGTAATGAGTATAGTAATTGTAGTTCTATCGATCATATGTGCATAATATGGTTAATAATATGAGTTAGATTCATAATAATAAGAGTAATAAGTATAGTAATTGTCGTTCTATCGATCATTTAAGCATAATATGGCTAATAATATGAGTTAGGCTGATAATAATAAGAGTAATAAGTATAGTGACTGTCGTTCTATCGATCAAATTTGCATAATATGGTTAATAATATGAGTCAGATTGATAACAGTGAGTGTAATAAGTGTAGTAATTGTCGTTCTGTCGATCATGTAAGCATAATATGGCTAATAATATGAGTTAGATTGATAATAATAAGAGCAGTACGTATAGTAATTGTCGTTCTATCGATCATTTAAGCATAATATGGCTAATAATATGAGTTAGGTTGATAATAGTAAGAGTAATAAGTATAGTAATTGTCGTTCTATCGATCATTTAAGCATAATATGGCTAATAATATGAGTTATATTGATAATAATAAGAATAATAAGTATAGCAATTGTCGTTCTCTCGATCATATAAGCATAATATGGCTAATAATATGAGTTAGGTTAATAATAATAAGAGGAATAAGTATAGTATTTGTCGTTCTATCGATCATATAAGCATAATATGGCTAATAATATGAGTTAGATTGATAATAATAAGAGTAATAAGTATAGTAATTGTCGTTCTATCGATCATTTAAGCATAATATGGCTAATAATATGGGTTAGATTGATAATACTAAGAGTAGTGAGTATAGTAATTCTCGTTCTATCGATCATACAAGCATAATATGGCTAATAATATGAGTTAGATTGATAATAATAAGAGTAATAAGTACAGTAATTGTCGTTCTATCGATCATATAAGCATAATATGGCTAATAATATGAGTTAGAGTGATAATACTAGGAGTAGTGAGTATAGTAATTCTCATTCTATCGATCAAATGAGCATAATATGGCTAATAATATGAGTTAGATTGATAATAATAAGAGTAATGAGTATAGTAATAGTAGTTCTATCGATCATATCTGCGTAATATGGTTAATAATATGAGTTAGATTCATAATAATAAGAGTAATAAGTATAGTGACTGTCGTTCTATCGATCAAATTTGCATAATATGGTTAATAATATGAGTGAGATTGATAACAGTGAGTGTAATAAGTATAGTAATTGTCGTTCTGTCGATCATGTAAGCATAATATGGCTAATAATATGAGTTAGATTCACAATAATAAGAGTAATAGGTATAGTAATTGTCGTTCTATCGATCATTTAAGCATAATATGGCTAATAATATGAGTTAGATTGATAATAATAAGAATAATAAGTATAGTAATTGTCGTTCTATCGATCATTTAAGCATAATATGGCTAATAATATGAGTTATATTGATAATAATAAGAATAATAAGTATAGCAATTGTCGTTCTCTCGATCATATGAGCATAATATGGCTAATAATATGAGTTAGGTTGATAATAATAAGAGTAATAAGTATAGTATTTGTCGTTCTATCGATCATATAAGCATAATATGGCTAATAATATGAGTTAGATTGATAATAATAAGAGTAATAAGTATAGTAATTGTCGTTCTATCGATCATTTAAGCATAATATGGCTAATAATATGGGTTAGATTGATAATACTAAGAGTAATAAGTATAGTAATTGTCGTTCTATCGATCATACAAGCATAATATGGCTAATAATATGAGTTAGATTGATAATAATAAGAGTAATAAGTACAGTAATCGTCGTTCTATCGATCATATAAGCATAATATGGCTAATAATATGAGTTAGAGTGATAATACTAGGAGTAGTGAGTATAGTAATTCTCATTCTATCGATCAAATAAGCATAATATGGCTAATAATATGAGTTAGATTGATAATAATAAGAGTAATGAGTATAGTAATAGTAGTTCTATCGATCATATCTGCGTAATATGGTTAATAATATGAGTTAGATTCATAATAATAAGAGTAATAAGTATAGTAATTGTCGTTCTATCGATCATATAAGCATAATATGGCTAATAATATGAGTTAGATTGATAATAATAAGAGTAATAAGTATAGTAATTGTCGTTCTATCGATCATTTAAGCATAATATGGCTAATAATATGAGATAGATTGATAATAATAAGAGTAATGAGTATAGTACTTGTAGTTCTATCGATCATTTAAGCATAATATGGCTAATAATATGAGTTAGGTTGATAATAGTAAGAGTAATAAGTATAGTAATTGTCGTTCTATCGATCATATAAGCATAATATGGCTAATAATATGAGTTAGATTGATAATAATAAGAGTAATAAGTATAGTAATTGTCGTTCTATCGATCATTTAAGCATAATATGGCTAATAATATGAGTTAGATTGATAATAATAAGAGTAATTAGTATAGTAATTGTCGTTCTATCGATCATTTAAGCATAATATGGCTAATAATATGAGATAGATTGATAATAATAAGAGTAATGAGTATAGTAATTGTAGTTCTATCGATCATATCTGCATAATATGGTTAATAATATGAGTTAGATTCATAATAATAAGAGTAATAAGTATAGTAATTGTCGTTCTATCGATCATTTAAGCATAATATGGCTAATAATATGAGATAGATTGATAATAATAAGAGTAATGAGTATAGTACTTGTAGTTCTATCGATCATATCTGCATAATATGGCTACTAATATGAGTTAGGTTGATAATAATAAGAGTAATAAGTATAGTGACTGTCGTTCTATCGATCAAATTTGCATAGTATGGTTAATAATATGAGTTAGATTGATAACAGTGAGTGTAATAAGTATAGTAATTGTCGTTCTGTCGATCATGTAAGCATAATATGGCTAATAATATGAGTTAGATTGATAATAATAAGAGTAATACGTATAGTAATTGTCGTTCTATCGATCATTTAAGCATAATATGGCTAATAATATGAGTTAGGTTGATAATAGCAAGAGCAATAAGTATAGTAATTGTCGTTCTATTGATCATTTAAGCATAATATGGCTAATAATATGAGTTAGATTGATAATAATAAGAATAATAAGTATAGCAATTGTCGTTCTCTCGATCATATAAGCATAATATGGCTAATAATATGAGTTAGATTCACAATAATAAGAGTAATACGTATAGTAATTGTCGTTCTATCGATCATTTAAGCATAATATGGCTAATAATATGAGTTAGGTTGATAATAGTAAGAGTAATAAGTATAGTAATTGTCGTTCTATCGATCATTTAAGCATAATATGGCTAATAATATGAGTTAGATTGATAATAATAAGAGTAGTGCGTATAGTAATTGTCATTCTATCGATCATATACGCATAATATGGCTAATAATATGAGTTGGATTGATAATAATAAGAGTAATAAGTTCAGTGAATGTCGTTCTATCGATCATATCAGCATAATATGGGTAATAATATGAGTTAGATTGATAATAGTGAGTGTAATAAGTATAGTAATTGTCGTTCTATCGATCATATTAGCATAATATGGTTAATAATATGAGTTAGATTGATAATAATAAGAGTAATAAGTACAGTAATTGTCGTTCTGTGGATCATATAAACATAATATGGCTAATTATATGAGTTAGATTGATAATAATAACAGTGATAAGTATAGTAATTGTCGTTCTATCGATAATATAAGCATAATATGGCTAATAATATGAGTTAGGTTGATAATAATAAGAGTAATAAGTATAGTAATTGTCGTTCTATCGATCATTTAAGCATAATATGGCTAATAATGTGAGTTAGATTGATAATAATAAGAGTAATAAGTATAGTAATTGTCGTTCTATCGATCATTTAAGCATAATATGGCTAATAATATGAGATAGATTGATAATAATAAGAGTAATGAGTATAGTAATTGTAGTTCTATCGATCATATGTGCATAATATAGTTAATAATATGAGTTAGATTCATAATAATAAGAGTAATAAGTATAGTAATTGTCGTTCTATCGATCATTTAAGCATAATATGGCTAATAATATGAGTTAGGCTGATAATAATAAGAGTAATAAGTATAGTGACTGTCGTTCTATCGATCAAATTTGCATAATATGGTTAATAATATGAGTCAGATTGATAACAGTGAGTGTAATAAGTGTAGTAATTGTCGTTCTGTCGATCATGTAAGCATAATATGGCTAATAATATGAGTTAGATTGATAATAATAAGAGTAGTACGTATAGTAATTGTCGTTCTATCGATCATTTAAGCATAATATGGCTAATAATATGGGTTAGATTGATAATACTAAGAGTAGTGAGTATAGTAATTCTCGTTCTATCGATCATACAAGCATAATATGGCTAATAATATGAGTTAGATTGATAATAATAAGAGTAATAAGTACAGTAATTGTCGTTCTATCGATCATATAAGCATAATATGGCTAATAATATGAGTTAGAGTGATAATACTAGGAGTAGTGAGTATAGTAATTCTCATTCTATCGATCAAATAAGCATAATATGGCTAATAATATGAGTTAGATTGATAATAATAAGAGTAATGAGTATAGTAATAGTAGTTCTATCGATCATATCTGCGTAATATGGTTAATAATATTAGTTAGATTCATAATAATAAGAGTAATAAGTATAGTGACTGTCGTTCTATCGATCAAATTTGCATAATATGGTTAATAATATGAGTTAGATTGATAACAGTGAGTGTAATAAGTATAGTAATTGTCGTTCTGTCGATCATGTAAGCATAATATGGCTAATAATATGAGTTAGATTCACAATAATAAGAGTAATAGGTATAGTAATTGTCGTTCTATCGATCATTTAAGCATAATATGGCTAATAATATGAGTTAGATTGATAATAATAAGAATAATAAGTATAGTAATTGTAGTTCTATCGATCATATAAGCATAATATGGCTAATAATATGAGTTAGGTTGATAATAATAAGAGTAATAGGTATAGTAAATGTCGTGCTATCGATCTTATCTGCATAATATGGTTAATAATATGAGTTAGATTGATAATAGTGAGTGTAATAAGTATAGTAATTGTCGTTCTATCGATCATATTAGCATAATATGATTAATAATATGAGTTAGATTGATAATAATAAGAGTAGTGAGTATAGTAATTGTCATACTATCGATCATATACGCATAATATGGCTAGTAATATGAGTTAGATTGATAATAATAAGAGTAATAAGTATAGTAATTGTCGTTCTATCGATCATTTAAGCATAATATGGCTAACAATATGAGTTAGGTTGATAATAGTAAGAGTAATAAGTATAGTAATTGTCGTTCTATCGATCATTTAAGCATAATATGGCTAACAATATGAGTTAGGTTGATAATAGTAAGAGTAATAAGTATAGTAATTCTCGTTCTATCGATCATATAAGCATAATATGGCTAATAATATGAGTTAGATTGATAATAATAAGAGTAATAAGTACAGTAATTGTCGTTCTATCGATCATATAAGCATAATATGGCTAATAATATGAGACAGGTTGATAATAATAAGAGTAATAGGTATAGTAAATGTCGTGCTATCGATCTTATCTGCATAATATGGTTAATAATATGAGTTAGATAGATAATAGTGAGTGTAATAAGTATAGTAATTGTCCGCCTATCGATCATATTAGCATAATATGGTTAATAATATGAGTTAGATTGATAATAATAAGAGTAGTGAGTATAGTAATTGTCATACTATCGATCATATACGCATAATATGGCTAGTAATATGAGTTAGATTTATAATAATAAGAGTAATAAGTATAGTAATTGTCGTTCTATCGATCATTTAAGCATAATATGGCTAATAATATGAGTTAGATTGATAATAATAACAGTAATAAGTATAGTAATTGTCGTTCTATCGATAATATAAGCATAATATGGCTAATAATATGAGTTAGATTGATAATAATAAGAGTAGTGAGTATAGTAATTGTCGTTCTATCGATCATATAAGCATAATATGGCTAATAGTATGAGTTAGATTGATAATAATAAGAGTAATAAGTATAGTAATTGTCGTTCTATCGATCATTTAAGCATAATATGGCTAATAATATGAGTTAGATTGATAATAATAAGAGTAATAAGTATAGTAATTGTCGTTCTATCGATCATTTAAGCATAATATGGCTAATAATATGAGTTAGATTGATAATAATAAGAGTAGTGCGTATAGTAATTGTCATTCTATCGATCATATACGCATAATATGGCTAATAATATGAGTTGGATTGATAATAATAAGAGTAATAAGTTCAGTGAATGTCGTTCTATCGATCATATCAGCATAATATGGGTAATAATATGAGTTAGATTGATAATAGTGAGTGTAATAAGTATAGTAATTGTCGTTCTGTCGATCATATAAACATAATATGGCTAATTATATGAGTTAGATTGATAATAATAACAGTGATAAGTATAGTAATTGTCGTTCTATCGATAATATAAGCATAATATGGCTAATAATATGAGTTAGGTTGATAATAATAGAGTAATAAGTATAGTAATTGTCGTTCTATCGATCATTTAAGCATAATATGGCTAATAATAAGAGTTACATTGATAATAATAAGAGTAATAAGTATAGTAATTGTCGTTCTATCGATCATTTAAGCATAATATGGCTAATAATATGAGATAGATTGATAATAATAAGAGTAATGAGTATAGTAATTGTAGTTCTATCGATCATATGTGCATAATATGGTTAATAATATGAGTTAGATTCATAATAATAAGAGTAATAAGTATAGTAATTGTCGTTCTATCGATCATTTAAGCATAATATGGCTAATAATATGAGTTAGATTGATAATAATAAGAGTAATAAGTACAGTAATTGTCGTTCTGTGGATCATATAAACATAATATGGCTAATTATATGAGTTAGATTGATAATAATAACAGTGATAAGTATAGTAATTGTCGTTCTATCGATAATATAAGCATAATATGGCTAATAATATGAGTTAGGTTGATAATAATAAGAGTAATAAGTATAGTAATTGTCGTTCTATCGATCATTTAAGCATAATATGGCTAATAATGTGAGTTAGATTGATAATAATAAGAGTAATAAGTATAGTAATTGTCGTTCTATCGATCATTTAAGCATAATATGGCTAATAATATGAGATAGATTGATAATAATAAGAGTAATGAGTATAGTAATTGTAGTTCTATCGATCATATGTGCATAATATAGTTAATAATATGAGTTAGATTCATAATAATAAGAGTAATAAGTATAGTAATTGTCGTTCTATCGATCATTTAAGCATAATATGGCTAATAATATGAGTTAGGCTGATAATAATAAGAGTAATAAGTATAGTGACTGTCGTTCTATCGATCAAATTTGCATAATATGGTTAATAATATGAGTCAGATTGATAACAGTGAGTGTAATAAGTGTAGTAATTGTCGTTCTGTCGATCATGTAAGCATAATATGGCTAATAATATGAGTTAGATTGATAATAATAAGAGTAGTACGTATAGTAATTGTCGTTCTATCGATCATTTAAGCATAATATGGCTAATAATATGGGTTAGATTGATAATACTAAGAGTAGTGAGTATAGTAATTCTCGTTCTATCGATCATACAAGCATAATATGGCTAATAATATGAGTTAGATTGATAATAATAAGAGTAATAAGTACAGTAATTGTCGTTCTATCGATCATATAAGCATAATATGGCTAATAATATGAGTTAGAGTGATAATACTAGGAGTAGTGAGTATAGTAATTCTCATTCTATCGATCAAATAAGCATAATATGGCTAATAATATGAGTTAGATTGATAATAATAAGAGTAATGAGTATAGTAATAGTAGTTCTATCGATCATATCTGCGTAATATGGTTAATAATATTAGTTAGATTCATAATAATAAGAGTAATAAGTATAGTGACTGTCGTTCTATCGATCAAATTTGCATAATATGGTTAATAATATGAGTTAGATTGATAACAGTGAGTGTAATAAGTATAGTAATTGTCGTTCTGTCGATCATGTAAGCATAATATGGCTAATAATATGAGTTAGATTCACAATAATAAGAGTAATAGGTATAGTAATTGTCGTTCTATCGATCATTTAAGCATAATATGGCTAACAATATGAGTTAGGTTGATAATAGTAAGAGTAATAAGTATAGTAATTGTCGTTCTATCGATCATTTAAGCATAATATGGCTAACAATATGAGTTAGGTTGATAATAGTAAGAGTAATAAGTATAGTAATTCTCGTTCTATCGATCATATAAGCATAATATGGCTAATAATATGAGTTAGATTGATAATAATAAGAGTAATAAGTACAGTAATTGTCGTTCTATCGATCATATAAGCATAATATGGCTAATAATATGAGACAGGTTGATAATAATAAGAGTAATAGGTATAGTAAATGTCGTGCTATCGATCTTATCTGCATAATATGGTTAATAATATGAGTTAGATAGATAATAGTGAGTGTAATAAGTATAGTAATTGTCCGCCTATCGATCATATTAGCATAATATGGTTAATAATATGAGTTAGATTGATAATAATAAGAGTAGTGAGTATAGTAATTGTCATACTATCGATCATATACGCATAATATGGCTAGTAATATGAGTTAGATTTATAATAATAAGAGTAATAAGTATAGTAATTGTCGTTCTATCGATCATTTAAGCATAATATGGCTAATAATATGAGTTAGATTGATAATAATAACAGTAATAAGTATAGTAATTGTCGTTCTATCGATAATATAAGCATAATATGGCTAATAATATGAGTTAGATTGATAATAATAAGAGTAGTGAGTATAGTAATTGTCGTTCTATCGATCATATAAGCATAATATGGCTAATAGTATGAGTTAGATTGATAATAATAAGAGTAATAAGTATAGTAATTGTCGTTCTATCGATCATTTAAGCATAATATGGCTAATAATATGAGTTAGATTGATAATAATAAGAGTAATAAGTATAGTAATTGTCGTTCTATCGATCATATAAGCATAATATGGCTAATAATATGAGTTAGGTTGATAATAATAAGAGTAATAGGTATAGTAAATGTCGTGCTATCGATCTTATCTGCATAATATGGTTAATAATATGAGTTAGATAGATAATAGTGAGTGTAATAAGTATAGTAATTGTCGTTCTATCGATCATATTAGCATAATATCGTTAATAATATGAGTTAGATTGATAATAATAAGAGTAGTGAGTATAGTAATTGTCATACTATCGATCATATACGCATAATATGGCTAGTAATATGAGTTAGATTGATAATAATAAGAGTAATAAGTATAGTAATTGTCGTTCTATCGATCATTTAAGCATAATATGGCTAATAATATGAGTTAGATTGATAATAATAAGAGTAGTGAGTATAGTAATTGTAGTTCTATCGATCATATCTGCATAATATGGTTAATAATATGAGTTAGATTCATAATAATAAGAGTAATAAGTATAGTAATTGTCGTTCTATCGATCATTTAAGCATAATATGGCTAATAATATGAGTTAGATTCATAATAATAAGAGTAATATGTATAGTAATCGTCGTTCTATCGATCATATAAGCATAATATGGCTAATAATATGAGTTAGATTGATAATAATAAGAGTAGTGCGTATAGTAATTGTCATTCTATCGATCATATACGCATAATATGGCTAATAATATGAGTTGGATTGATAATAATAAGAGTAATAAGTTCAGTGAATGTCGTTCTATCGATCATATCAGCATAATATGGGTAATAATATGAGTTAGATTGATAATAGTGAGTGTAATAAGTATAGTAATTGTCGTTCTGTCGATCATATAAACATAATATGGCTAATTATATGAGTTAGATTGATAATAATAACAGTGATAAGTATAGTAATTGTCGTTCTATCGATAATATAAGCATAATATGGCTAATAATATGAGTTAGGTTGATAATAATAGAGTAATAAGTATAGTAATTGTCGTTCTATCGATCATTTAAGCATAATATGGCTAATAATAAGAGTTACATTGATAATAATAAGAGTAATAAGTATAGTAATTGTCGTTCTATCGATCATTTAAGCATAATATGGCTAATAATATGAGATAGATTGATAATAATAAGAGTAATGAGTATAGTAATTGTAGTTCTATCGATCAATATGTGCATAATATGGTTAATAATATGAGTTAGATTCATAATAATAAGAGTAATAAGTATAGTAATTGTCGTTCTATCGATCATTTAAGCATAATATGGCTAATAATATGAGTTAGATTGATAATAATAAGAGTAATAAGTACAGTAATTGTCGTTCTGTGGATCATATAAACATAATATGGCTAATTATATGAGTTAGATTGATAATAATAACAGTGATAAGTATAGTAATTGTCGTTCTATCGATAATATAAGCATAATATGGCTAATAATATGAGTTAGGTTGATAATAATAAGAGTAATAAGTATAGTAATTGTCGTTCTATCGATCATTTAAGCATAATATGGCTAATAATGTGAGTTAGATTGATAATAATAAGAGTAATAAGTATAGTAATTGTCGTTCTATCGATCATTTAAGCATAATATGGCTAATAATATGAGATAGATTGATAATAATAAGAGTAATGAGTATAGTAATTGTAGTTCTATCGATCATATGTGCATAATATAGTTAATAATATGAGTTAGATTCATAATAATAAGAGTAATAAGTATAGTAATTGTCGTTCTATCGATCATTTAAGCATAATATGGCTAATAATATGAGTTAGGCTGATAATAATAAGAGTAATAAGTATAGTGACTGTCGTTCTATCGATCAAATTTGCATAATATGGTTAATAATATGAGTCAGATTGATAACAGTGAGTGTAATAAGTGTAGTAATTGTCGTTCTGTCGATCATGTAAGCATAATATGGCTAATAATATGAGTTAGATTGATAATAATAAGAGTAGTACGTATAGTAATTGTCGTTCTATCGATCATTTAAGCATAATATGGCTAATAATATGAGTTAGGTTGATAATAGTAAGAGTAATAAGTATAGTAATTGTCGTTCTACCGATCATTTAAGCATAATATGGCTAATAATATGAGTTATATTGATAATAATAAGAATAATAAGTATAGCAATTGTCGTTCTCTCGATCATATAAGCATAATATGGCTAATAATATGAGTTAGGTTAATAATAATAAGAGTAATAAGTATAGTATTTGTCGTTCTATCGATCATATAAGCATAATATGGCTAATAATATGAGTTAGATTGATAATAATAAGAGTAATAAGTATAGTAATTGTCGTTCTATCGATCATTTAAGCATAATATGGCTAATAATATGGGTTAGATTGATAATACTAAGAGTAGTGAGTATAGTAATTCTCGTTCTATCGATCATACAAGCATAATATGGCTAATAATATGAGTTAGATTGATAATAATAAGAGTAATAAGTACAGTAATTGTCGTTCTATCGATCATATAAGCATAATATGGCTAATAATATGAGTTAGAGTGATAATACTAGGAGTAGTGAGTATAGTAATTCTCATTCTATCGATCAAATAAGCATAATATGGCTAATAATATGAGTTAGATTGATAATAATAAGAGTAATGAGTATAGTAATAGTAGTTCTATCGATCATATCTGCGTAATATGGTTAATAATATTAGTTAGATTCATAATAATAAGAGTAATAAGTATAGTGACTGTCGTTCTATCGATCAAATTTGCATAATATGGTTAATAATATGAGTTAGATTGATAACAGTGAGTGTAATAAGTATAGTAATTGTCGTTCTGTCGATCATGTAAGCATAATATGGCTAATAATATGAGTTAGATTCACAATAATAAGAGTAATAGGTATAGTAATTGTCGTTCTATCGATCATTTAAGCATAATATGGCTAATAATATGAGTTAGATTGATAATAATAAGAATAATAAGTATAGTAATTGTAGTTCTATCGATCATATAAGCATAATATGGCTAATAATATGAGTTAGGTTGATAATAATAAGAGTAATAGGTATAGTAAATGTCGTGCTATCGATCTTATCTGCATAATATGGTTAATAATATGAGTTAGATTGATAATAGTGAGTGTAATAAGTATAGTAATTGTCGTTCTATCGATCATATTAGCATAATATGGTTAATAATATGAGTTAGATTGATAATAATAAGAGTAGTGAGTATAGTAATTGTCATACTATCGATCATATACGCATAATATGGCTAGTAATATGAGTTAGATTGATAATAATAAGAGTAATAAGTATAGTAATTGTCGTTCTATCGATCATTTAAGCATAATATGGCTAACAATATGAGTTAGGTTGATAATAGTAAGAGTAATAAGTATAGTAATTGTCGTTCTATCGATCATTTAAGCATAATATGGCTAACAATATGAGTTAGGTTGATAATAGTAAGAGTAATAAGTATAGTAATTCTCGTTCTATCGATCATATAAGCATAATATGGCTAATAATATGAGTTAGATTGATAATAATAAGAGTAATAAGTACAGTAATTGTCGTTCTATCGATCATATAAGCATAATATGGCTAATAATATGAGACAGGTTGATAATAATAAGAGTAATAGGTATAGCAAATGTCGTGCTATCGATCTTATCTGCATAATATGGTTAATAATATGAGTTAGATAGATAATAGTGAGTGTAATAAGTATAGTAATTGTCCGCCTATCGATCATATTAGCATAATATGGTTAATAATATGAGTTAGATTGATAATAATAAGAGTAGTGGGTATAGTAATTGTCATACTATCGATCATATACGCATAATATGGCTAGTAATATGAGTTAGATTTATAATAATAAGAGTAATAAGTATAGTAATTGTCGTTCTATCGATCATTTAAGCATAATATGGCTAATAATATGAGTTGGATTGATAATAATAAGAGTAATAAGTTCAGTGAATGTCGTTCTATCGATCATATCAGCATAATATGGGTAATAATATGAGTTAGATTGATAATAGTGAGTGTAATAAGTATAGTAATTGTCGTTCTGTCGATCATATAAACATAATATGGCTAATTATATGAGTTAGATTGATAATAATAACAGTGATAAGTATAGTAATTGTCGTTCTATCGATAATATAAGCATAATATGGTTAATAATATGAGTTAGATTGATAATAATAAGAGTAGTGAGTATAGTAATTGTCATACTATCGATCATATACGCATAATATGGCTAGTAATATGAGTTAGGTTGATAATAATAAGAGTAATAGGTATAGTAAATGTCGTGCTATCGATCTTATCTGCATAATATGGTTAATAATATGAGTTAGATAGATAATAGTGAGTGTAATAAGTATAGTAATTGTCGTTCTATCGATCATATTAGCATAATATCGTTAATAATATGAGTTAGATTGATAATAATAAGAGTAGTGAGTATAGTAATTGTCATACTATCGATCATATACGCATAATATGGCTAGTAATATGAGTTAGATTGATAATAATAAGAGTAATAAGTATAGTAATTGTCGTTCTATCGATCATTTAAGCATAATATGGCTAATAATATGAGTTAGATTGATAATAATAAGAGTAGTGAGTATAGTAATTGTAGTTCTATCGATCATATCTGCATAATATGGTTAATAATATGAGTTAGATTCATAATAATAAGAGTAATAAGTATAGTAATTGTCGTTCTATCGATCATTTAAGCATAATATGGCTAATAATATGAGTTAGATTCATAATAATAAGAGTAATATGTATAGTAATCGTCGTTCTATCGATCATATAAGCATAATATGGCTAATAATATGAGTTAGATTGATAATAATAAGAGTAGTGCGTATAGTAATTGTCATTCTATCGATCATATACGCATAATATGGCTAATAATATGAGTTGGATTGATAATAATAACAGTGATAAGTATAGTAATTGTCGTTCTATCGATAATATAAGCATAATATGGCTAATAATATGAGTTAGGTTGATAATAATAGAGTAATAAGTATAGTAATTGTCGTTCTATCGATCATTTAAGCATAATATGGCTAATAATAAGAGTTACATTGATAATAATAAGAGTAATAAGTATAGTAATTGTCGTTCTATCGATCATTTAAGCATAATATGGCTAATAATATGAGATAGATTGATAATAATAAGAGTAATGAGTATAGTAATTGTACTTCTATCGATCATATGTGCATAATATGGTTAATAATATGAGTTAGATTGATAATAATAAGAGTAGTGAGTATAGTAATTGTCATACTATCGATCATATACGCATAATATGGCTAGTAATATGAGTTAGATTGATAATAATAAGAGTAATAAGTATAGTAATTGTCGTTCTATCGATCATTTAAGCATAATATGGCTAATAATAAGAGTTACATTGATAATAATAAGAGTAATAAGTATAGTAATTGTCGTTCTATCGATCATTTAAGCATAATATGGCTAATAATATGAGATAGATTGATAATAATAAGAGTAATGAGTATAGTAATTGTAGTTCTATCGATCATATGTGCATAATATGGTTAATAATATGAGTTAGATTCATAATAATAAGAGTAATAAGTATAGTAATTGTCGTTCTATCGATCATTTAAGCATAATATGGCTAATAATATGAGTTATTCTGATAATAATAAGAGTAATAAGTATAGTGACTGTTGTTCTATCGACCAAATTTGCATAATATGGTTAATAATATGAGTCAGATTGATAACAGTGAGTGTAATAAGTGTAGTAATTGTCGTTCTGTCGATCATGTAAGCATAATATGGCTAATAATATGAGTTAGATTGATAATAATAAGAGTAGTACGTATAGTAATTGTCGTTCTATCGATCATTTAAGCATAATATGGCTAATAATATGAGTTAGGTTGATAATAGTAAGAGTAATAAGTATAGTAATTGTCGTTCTATCGATCATTTAAGCATAATATGGCTAATAATATGAGTTAGGTTGATAATAATAAGAGTAATAAGTATAGTGACTGTCGTTCTATCGATCAAATTTGCATAATATGGTTAATAATATGAGTTAGATTGATAACAGTGAGTGTAATAAGTATAGTAATTGTCGTTCTGTCGATCATGTAAGCATAATATGGCTAATAATATGAGTTAGATTCACAATAATAAGAGTAATACGTATAGTAATTGTCGTTCTATCGATCATTTAAGCATAATATGGCTAATAATATGAGTTAGGTTGATAACAGTAAGAGTAATAAGTATAGTAATTGTCGTTCTATCGATCATTTAAGCATAATATGGTTAATAATATGAATTAGATTCATAATAATAAGAGTAATAAGTATAGTAATTGTCGTTCTATCGATCATTTAAGCATAATATGGCTAATAATATGAGTTAGATTCATAATAATAAGAGTAATATGTATAGTAATTTTCGTTCTATCGATCTTATTAGCATAATATGGTTAATAATATGAGTTAGATTGATAATAATAAGAGTAGTGAGTATAGTAATTGTCATACTATCGATCATATACGCATAATATGGCTAGTAATATGAGTTAGATTGATAATAATAAGAGTAATAAGTATAGTAATTGTCGTTCCATCGATCATTTAAGCATAATATGGCTAATAATATGAGTTAGATTGATAATAATAAGAGTAGTGAGTATAGTAATTGTAGTTCTATCGATCATATCTGCATAATATGGTTAATAATATGAGTTAGATTCATAATAATAAGAGTAATAGGTATAGTAATTGTCGTTCTATCGATCATTTAAGCATAATATGGCTAATTATATGAGTTAGATTGATAATAATAAGAATAATAAGTATAGTAATTGTCGTTCTATCGATCATATAAGCATAATATGGCTAATAATATGAGTTAGGTTGATAATAATAAGAGTAATAGGTATAGTAAATGTCGTGCTATCGATCTTATCTGCATAATATGGTTAATAATATGAGTTAGATTGATAATAGTGAGTGTAATAAGTATAGTAATTGTCGTTCTATCGATCATATTAGCATAATATGGTTAATAATATGAGTTAGATTGATAATAATAAGAGTAGTGAGTATAGTAATTGTCATACTATCGATCATATACGCATAATATGGCTAGTAATATGAGTTAGATTGATAATAATAAGAGTAATAAGTATAGTAATTGTCGTTCTATCGATCATTTAAGCATAATATGGCTAATAATATGAGTTAGATTGATAATAATAAGAGTAGTGAGTATAGTAATTGTAGTTCTATCGATCATATCTGCATAATATGGTTAATAATATGAGTTAGATTCATAATAATAAGAGTAATAAGTATAGTAATTGTCGTTCTATCGATCATTTAAGCATAATATGGCTAACAATATGAGTTAGGTTGATAATAGTAAGAGTAATAAGTATAGTAATTGTAGTTCTATCGATCATATCTGCATAATATGGTTAATAATATGAGTTAGATTCATAATAATAAGAGTAATAAGTATAGTAATTGTCGTTCTATCGATCATTTAAGCATAATATGGCTAATAATATGAGTTAGGTTGATAATAGTAAGAGTAATAAGTATAGTAATTGTCGTTCTATCGATCATATAAGCATAATATGGCTAATAATATGAGTTAGATTGATAATAATAAGAGTAATAAGTATAGTAATTGTCGTTCTATCGATCATTTAAGCATAATATGGCTAATAATATGAGTTAGATTGATAATACTAAGAGTAGTGAGTATAGTAATTCTCGTTCTATCGATCATATAAGCATAATATGGCTAATAATATGAGTTAGATTGATAATAATAAGAGTAATAAGTATAGTAATTGTCGTTCTATCGATCATTTAAGCATAATATGGCTAATAATATGAGATAGATTGATAATAATAAGAGTAATGAGTATAGTAATTGTAGTTCTATCGATCATATCTGCATAATATGGTTAATAATATGAGTTATATTGATAATAATAAGAATAATAAGTATAGCAATTGTCGTTCTCTCGATCATATAAGCATAATATGGCTAATAATATGAGTTAGGTTGATAATAATAAGAGTAATAAGTATAGTATTTGTCGTTCTATCGATCATATAAGCATAATATGGCTAATAATATGAGTTAGATTGATAATAATAAGAGTAATAAGTATAGTAATTGTCGTTCTATCGATCATTTAAGCATAATATGGCTAATAATATGGGTTAGATTGATAATACTAAGAGTAGTGAGTATAGTAATTCTCGTTCTATCGATCATACAAGCATAATATGGCTAATAATATGAGTTAGATTGATAATAATAAGAGTAATAAGTACAGTAATTGTCGTTCTATCGATCATATAAGCATAATATGGCTAATAATATGAGTTAGAGTGATAATACTAGGAGTAGTGAGTATAGTAATTCTCATTCTATCGATCAAATAAGCATAATATGGCTAATAATATGAGTTAGATTGATAATAATAAGAGTAATGAGTATAGTAATAGTAGTTCTATCGATCATATCTGCGTAATATGGTTAATAATATGAGTTAGATTCATAATAATAAGAGTAATAAGTATAGTAATTGTCGTTCTATCGATCATTTAAGCATAATATGGCTAATAATATGAGTTAGGTTGATAATAATAAGAGTAATAAGTATAGTGACTGTCGTTCTATCGATCAAATTTGCATAATATGGTTAATAATATGAGTTAGATTGATAACAGTGAGTGTAATAAGTATAGTAATTGTCGTTCTGTCGATCATGTAAGCATAATATGGGTAATAATATGAGTTAGATTCATAATAATAAGAGTAATATGTATAGTAATCGTCGTTCTATCGATCATATAAGCATAATATGGCTAATAATATGAGTTAGATTGATAATAATAAGAGTAGTGCGTATAGTAATTGTCGTTCTATCGATCATATAAGCATAATATGGCTAATAGTATGAGTTAGATTGATAATAATAAGAGTAATAAGTATAGTAATTGTCGTTCTATCGATCATTTAAGCATAATATGGCTAATAATGTGAGTTTGATTGATAATAATAAGAGTAATAAGTATAGTAATTGTCGTTCTATCGATCATATAAGCATAATATGGCTAATAATATGAGTTAGGTTGATAATAATAAGAGTAATAGGTATAGTAAATGTCGTGCTATCGATCTTATCTGCATAATATGGTTAATAATATGAGTTAGATAGATAATAGTGAGTGTAATAAGTATAGTAATTGTCGTTCTATCGATCATATTAGCATAATATCGTTAATAATATGAGTTAGATTGATAATAATAAGAGTAGTGAGTATAGTAATTGTCATACTATCGATCATATACGCATAATATGGCTAGTAATATGAGTTAGATTGATAATAATAAGAGTAATAAGTATAGTAATTGTCGTTCTATCGATCATTTAAGCATAATATGGCTAATAATATGAGTTAGATTGATAATAATAAGAGTAGTGAGTATAGTAATTGTAGTTCTATCGATCATATCTGCATAATATGGTTAATAATATGAGTTAGATTCATAATAATAAGAGTAATAAGTATAGTAATTGTCGTTCTATCGATCATTTAAGCATAATATGGCTAATAATATGAGTTAGATTCATAATAATAAGAGTAATATGTATAGTAATCGTCGTTCTATCGATCATATAAGCATAATATGGCTAATAATATGAGTTAGATTGATAATAATAAGAGTAGTGCGTATAGTAATTGTCATTCTATCGATCATATACGCATAATATGGCTAATAATATGAGTTGGATTGATAATAATAAGAGTAATAAGTTCAGTGAATGTCGTTCTATCGATCATATCAGCATAATATGGGTAATAATATGAGTTAGATTGATAATAGTGAGTGTAATAAGTATAGTAATTGTCGTTCTGTCGATCATATAAACATAATATGGCTAATTATATGAGTTAGATTGATAATAATAACAGTGATAAGTATAGTAATTGTCGTTCTATCGATAATATAAGCATAATATGGCTAATAATATGAGTTATGTTGATAATAATAGAGTAATAAGTATAGTAATTGTCGTTCTATCGATCATTTAAGCATAATATGGCTAATAATATGAGTTAGATTGATAATAATAAGAGTAATAAGTATAGTAATTGTCGTTCTATCGATCATTTAAGCATAATATGGCTAATAGTATGAGATAGATTGATAATAATAAGAGTAATGAGTATAGTAATTGTAGTTCTATCGATCATATGTGCATAATATGGTTAATAATATGAGTTAGATTCATAATAATAAGAGTAATAAGTATAGTAATTGTCGTTCTATCGATCATTTAAGCATAATATGGCTAATAATATGAGTTAGGCTGATAATAATAAGAGTAATAAGTATAGTGACTGTCGTTCTATCGACCAAATTTGCATAATATGGTTAATAATATGAGTCAGATTGATAACAGTGAGTGTAATAAGTGTAGTAATTGTCGTTCTGTCGATCATGTAAGCATAATATGGCTAATAATATGAGTTAGATTGATAATAATAAGAGTAGTACGTATAGTAATTGTCGTTCTATCGATCATTTAAGCATAATATGGCTAATAATATGAGTTAGGTTGATAATAGTAAGAGTAATAAGTATAGTAATTGTCGTTCTATCGATCATTTAAGCATAATATGGCTAATAATATGAGTTAGATTGATAATAATAAGAGTAATAAGTATAGTAATTGTCGTTCTATCGATCATTTAAGCATAATATGGCTAATAATATGAGTTAGATTGATAATACTAAGAGTAGTGAGTATAGTAATTCTCGTTCTATCGATCATATAAGCATAATATGGCTAATAATATGAGTTAGATTGATAATAATAAGAGTAATAAGTATAGTAATTGTCGTTCTATCGATCATTTAAGCATAATATGGCTAATAATATGAGATAGATTGATAATAATAAGAGTAATGAGTATAGTAATTGTAGTTCTATCGATCATATCTGCATAATATGGTTAATAATATGAGTTAGATTCATAATAATAAGAGTAATAAGTATAGTAATTGTCGTTCTATCGATCATTTAAGCATAATATGGCTAATAATATGAGTTAGGTTGATAATAATAAGAGTAATAAGTATAGTGACTGTCGTTCTATCGATCAAATTTGCATAATATGGTTAATAATATGAGTTAGATTGATAACAGTGAGTGTAATAAGTATAGTAATTGTCGTTCTGTCGATCATGTAAGCATAATATGGCTAATAATATGAGTTAGATTCACAATAATAAGAGTAATACGTATAGTAATTGTCGTTCTATCGATCATTTAAGCATAATATGGCTAATAATATGAGTTAGGTTGATAATAGTAAGAGTAATAAGTATAGTAATTGTCGTTCTATCGATCATTTAAGCATAATATGGTTAATAATATGAATTAGATTCATAATAATAAGAGTAATAAGTATAGTAATTGTCGTTCTATCGATCATTTAAGCATAATATGGCTAATAATATGAGTTAGATTCATAATAATAAGAGTAATATGTATAGTAATTTTCGTTCTATCGATCTTATTAGCATAATATGGTTAATAATATGAGTTAGATTGATAATAATAAGAGTAGTGAGTATAGTAATTGTCATACTATCGATCATATACGCATAATATGGCTAGTAATATGAGTTAGATTGATAATAATAAGAGTAATAAGTATAGTAATTGTCGTTCCATCGATCATTTAAGCATAATATGCCTAATAATATGAGTTAGATTGATAATAATAAGAGTAGTGAGTATAGTAATTGTAGTTCTATCGATCATATCTGCATAATATGGTTAATAATATGAGTTAGATTCATAATAATAAGAGTAATAGGTATAGTAATTGTCGTTCTATCGATCATTTAAGCATAATATGGCTAATAATATGAGTTAGATTGATAATAATAAGAATAATAAGTATAGTAATTGTCGTTCTATCGATCATATAAGCATAATATGGCTAATAATATGAGTTAGGTTGATAATAATAAGAGTAATAGGTATAGTAAATGTCGTGCTATCGATCTTATCTGCATAATATGGTTAATAATATGAGTTAGATTGATAATAGTGAGTGTAATAAGTATAGTAATTGTCGTTCTATCGATCATATTAGCATAATATGGTTAATAATATGAGTTAGATTGATAATAATAAGAGTAGTGAGTATAGTAATTGTCATACTATCGATCATATACGCATAATATGGCTAGTAATATGAGTTAGATTGATAATAATAAGAGTAATAAGTATAGTAATTGTCGTTCTATCGATCATTTAAGCATAATATGGCTAATAATATGAGTTAGATTGATAATAATAAGAGTAGTGAGTATAGTAATTGTAGTTCTATCGATCATATCTGCATAATATGGTTAATAATATGAGTTAGATTCATAATAATAAGAGTAATAAGTATAGTAATTGTCGTTCTATCGATCATTTAAGCATAATATGGCTAACAATATGAGTTAGGTTGATAATAGTAAGAGTAATAAGTATAGTAATTGTAGTTCTATCGATCATATCTGCATAATATGGTTAATAATATGAGTTAGATTCATAATAATAAGAGTAATAAGTATAGTAATTGTCGTTCTATCGATCATTTGAGCATAATATGGCTAATAATATGAGTTAGGTTGATAATAGTAAGAGTAATAAGTATAGTAATTGTCGTTCTATCGATCATATAAGCATAATATGGCTAATAATATGAGTTAGATTGATAATAATAAGAGTAATAAGTATAGTAATTGTCGTTCTATCGATCATTTAAGCATAATATGGCTAATAATATGAGTTAGATTGATAATACCAAGAGTAGTGAGTATAGTAATTCTCGTTCTATCGATCATATAAGCATAATATGGCTAATAATATGAGTTAGATTGATAATAATAAGAGTAATAAGTATAGTAATTGTCGTTCTATCGATCATTTAAGCATAATATGGCTAATAATATGAGATAGATTGATAATAATAAGAGTAATGAGTATAGTAATTGTAGTTCTATCGATCATATCTGCATAATATGGTTAATAATATGAGTTAGATTCATAATAATAAGAGTAATAAGTATAGTAATTGTCGTTCTATCGATCATTTAAGCATAATATGGCTAATAATATGAGTTATATTGATAATAATAAGAATAATAAGTATAGCAATTGTCGTTCTCTCGATCATATAAGCATAATATGGCTAATAATATGAGTTAGGTTGATAGTAATAAGAGTAATAAGTATAGTATTTGTCGTTCTATCGATCATATAAGCATAATATGGCTAATAATATGAGTTAGATTGATAATAATAAGAGTAATAAGTATAGTAATTGTCGTTCTATCGATCATTTAAGCATAATATGGCTAATAATATGGGTTAGATTGATAATACTAAGAGTAGTGAGTATAGTAATTCTCGGTCTATCGATCATACAAGCATAATATGGCTAATAATATGAGTTAGATTGATAATAATAAGAGTAATAAGTACAGTAATTGTCGTTCTATCGATCATATAAGCATAATATGGCTAATAATATGAGTTAGAGTGATAATACTAGGAGTAGTGAGTATAGTAATTCTCATTCTATCGATCAAATAAGCATAATATGGCTAATAATATGAGTTAGATTGATAATAATAAGAGTAATGAGTATAGTAATAGTAGTTCTATCGATCATATCTGCGTAATATGGTTAATAATATGAGTTAGATTCATAATAATAAGAGTAATAAGTATAGTAATTGTCGTTCTATCGATCATTTAAGCATAATATGGCTAATAATATGAGTTAGGTTGATAATAATAAGAGTAATAAGTATAGTGACTGTCGTTCTATCGATCAAATTTGCATAATATGGTTAATAATATGAGTTAGATTGATAACAGTGAGTGTAATAAGTATAGTAATTGTCGTTCTGTCGATCATGTAAGCATAATATGGCTAATAATATGAGTTAGATTCATAATAATAAGAGTAATATGTATAGTAATCGTCGTTCTATCGATCATATAAGCATAATATGGCTAATAATATGAGTTAGATTGATAATAATAAGAGTAGTGCGTATAGTAATTGTCATTCTATCGATCATATACGCATAATATGGCTAATAATATGAGTTGGATTGATAATAATAAGAGTAATAAGTTCAGTGAATGTCGTTCTATCGATCATATCAGCATAATATGGGTAATAATATGAGTTAGATTGATAATAGTGAGTGTAATAAGTATAGTAATTGTCGTTCTATCGATCATATTAGCATAATATGGTTAATAATATGAGTTAGATTGATAATAATAAGAGTAATAAGTACAGTAATTGTCGTTCTGTCGATCATATAAGCATAATATGGCTAATTATATGAGTTAGATTGATAATAATAACAGTGATAAGTATAGTAATTGTCGTTCTATCGATAATATAAGCATAATAAGGCTAATAATATGAGTTAGGTTGATAATAATAAGAGTAATAAGTATAGTAATTGTCGTTCTATCGATCATTTAAGCATAATATGGCTAATAATATGAGTTAGATTGATAATAATAAGAGTAATAAGTATAGTAATTGTCGTTCTATCGATCATTTAAGCATAATATGGCTAATAATATGAGATAGATTGATAATAATAAGAGTAATGAGTATAGTAATTGTAGTTCTATCGATCATATGTGCATAATATGGTTAATAATATGAGTTAGATTCATAATAATAAGAGTAATAAGTATAGTAATTGTCGTTCTATCGATCATTTAAGCATAATATGGCTAATAATATGAGTTAGGCTGATAATAATAAGAGTAATAAGTATAGTGACTGTCGTTCTATCGATCAAATTTGCATAATATGGTTAATAATATGAGTCAGATTGATAACAGTGAGTGTAATAAGTGTAGTAATTGTCGTTCTGTCGATCATGTAAGCATAATATGGCTAATAATATGAGTTAGATTGATAATAATAAGAGCAGTACGTATAGTAATTGTCGTTCTATCGATCATTTAAGCATAATATGGCTAATAATATGAGTTATATTGATAATAATAAGAATAATAAGTATAGCAATTGTCGTTCTATCGATCATTTAAGCATAATATGGCTAATAATATGGGTTAGATTGATAATACTAAGAGTAGTGAGTATAGTAATTCTCGTTCTATCGATCATACAAGCATAATATGGCTAATAATATGAGTTAGATTGATAATAATAAGAGTAATGAGTACAGTAATTGTCGTTCTATCGATCATATAAGCATAATATGGCTAATAATATGAGTTAGAGTGATAATACTAGGAGTAGTGAGTATAGTAATTCTCACTCTATCGATCAAATAAGCATAATATGGCTAATAATATGAGTTAGATTGATAATAATAAGAGTAATGAGTATAGTAATAGTAGTTCTATCGATCATATCTGCGTAATATGGTTAATAATATGAGTTAGATTCATAATAATAAGAGTAATAAGTATAGTAATTGTCGTTCTATCGATCATTTAAGCATAATATGGCTAATAATATGAGTTAGATTGATAACAGTGAGTGTAATAAGTATAGTAATTGTCGTTCTGTCGATCATGTAAGCATAATATGGCTAATAATATGAGTTAGATTGATAATAATAAGAGTAATAAGTATAGTAATTGTCGTTCTATCGATCATTTAAGCATAATATGGCTAATAATATGAGTTAGATTGATAATAATAAGAGTAGTGAGTATAGTAATTGTAGTTCTATCGATCATATCTGCATAATATGGTTAATAATATGAGTTAGATTCATAATAATAAGAGTAATAAGTATAGTAATTGTCGTTCTATCGATCATTTAAGCATAATATGGCTAATAATATGAGTTAGATTCATAATAATAAGAGTAATATGTATAGTAATCGTCGTTCTATCGATCATATAAGCATAATATGGCTAATAATATGAGTTAGATTGATAATAATAAGAGTAGTGCGTATAGTAATTGTCATTCTATCGATCATATACGCATAATATGGCTAATAATATGAGTTGGATTGATAATAATAAGAGTAATAAGTTCAGTGAATGTCGTTCTATCGATCATATCAGCATAATATGGGTAATAATATGAGTTAGATTGATAATAGTGAGTGTAATAAGTATAGTAATTGTCGTTCTCTCGATCATATAAACATAATATGGCTAATTATATGAGTTAGATTGATAATAATAACAGTGATAAGTATAGTAATTGTCGTTCTATCGATAATATAAGCATAATATGGCTAATAATATGAGTTAGGTTGATAATAATAGAGTAATAAGTATAGTAATTGTCGTTCTATCGATCATTTAAGCATAATATGGCTAATAATAAGAGTTACATTGATAATAATAAGAGTAATAAGTATAGTAATTGTCGTTCTATCGATCATTTAAGCATAATATGGCTAATAATATGAGATAGATTGATAATAATAAGAGTAATGAGTATAGTAATTGTAGTTCTATCGATCATATGTGCATAATATGGTTAATAATATGAGTTAGATTCATAATAATAAGAGTAATAAGTATAGTAATTGTCGTTCTATCGATCATTTAAGCATAATATGGCTAATAATATGAGTTAGATTGATAATAATAAGAGTAATAAGTACAGTAATTGTCGTTCTGTGGATCATATAAACATAATATGGCTAATTATATGAGTTAGATTGATAATAATAACAGTGATAAGTATAGTAATT
Source organism: Megachile rotundata (assembly GCF_050947335.1). Taxonomy (NCBI): domain Eukaryota; kingdom Metazoa; phylum Arthropoda; class Insecta; order Hymenoptera; family Megachilidae; genus Megachile; species Megachile rotundata. Next base: position 120,378 of record NW_027473511.1, on the reverse strand, counting down.
GTCGTTCTATCGATAATATAAGCATAATATGGCTAATAATATGAGTTAGGTTGATAATAATAAGAGTAATAAGTATAGTAATTGTCGTTCTATCGATCATTTAAGCATAATATGGCTAATAATGTGAGTTAGATTGATAATAATAAGAGTAATAAGTATAGTAATTGTCGTTCTATCGATCATTTAAGCATAATATGGCTAATAATATGAGATAGATTGATAATAATAAGAGTAATGAGTATAGTAATTGTAGTTCTATCGATCATATGTGCATAATATAGTTAATAATATGAGTTAGATTCATAATAATAAGAGTAATAAGGATAGTAATTGTCGTTCTATCGATCATTTAAGCATAATATGGCTAATAATATGAGTTAGGCTGATAATAATAAGAGTAATAAGTATAGTGACTGTCGTTCTATCGATCAAATTTGCATAATATGGTTAATAATATGAGTTAGATTGATAACAGTGAGTGTAATAAGTATAGTAATTGTCGTTCTGTCGATCATGTAAGCATAATATGGCTAATAATATGAGTTAGATTCATAATAATAAGAGTAATATGTATAGTAATCGTCGTTCTATCGATCATATAAGCATAATATGGCTAATAATATGAGTTAGATTGATAATAATAAGAGTAGTGCGTATAGTAATTGTCATTCTATCGATCATATACGCATAATATGGCTAATAATATGAGTTGGATTGATAATAATAAGAGTAATAAGTTCAGTGAATGTCGTTCTATCGATCATATCAGCATAATATGGGTAATAATATGAGTTAGATTGATAATAGTGAGTGTAATAAGTATAGTAATTGTCGTTCTATCGATCATATTAGCATAATATGGTTAATAATATGAGTTAGATTGATAATAATAAGAGTAATAAGTACAGTAATTGTCGTTCTGTCGATCATATAAGCATAATATGGCTAATTATATGAGTTAGATTGATAATAATAACAGTGATAAGTATAGTAATTGTCGTTCTATCGATAATATAAGCATAATAAGGCTAATAATATGAGTTAGGTTGATAATAATAAGAGTAATAAGTATAGTAATTGTCGTTCTATCGATCATTTAAGCATAATATGGCTAATAATATGAGTTAGATTGATAATAATAAGAGTAATAAGTATAGTAATTGTCGTTCTATCGATCATTTAAGCATAATATGGCTAATAATATGAGATAGATTGATAATAATAAGAGTAATGAGTATAGTAATTGTAGTTCTATCGATCATATGTGCATAATATGGTTAATAATATGAGTTAGATTCATAATAATAAGAGTAATAAGTATAGTAATTGTCGTTCTATCGATCATTTAAGCATAATATGGCTAATAATATGAGTTAGGCTGATAATAATAAGAGTAATAAGTATAGTGACTGTCGTTCTATCGATCAAATTTGCATAATATGGTTAATAATATGAGTCAGATTGATAACAGTGAGTGTAATAAGTGTAGTAATTGTCGTTCTGTCGATCATGTAAGCATAATATGGCTAATAATATGAGTTAGATTGATAATAATAAGAGCAGTACGTATAGTAATTGTCGTTCTATCGATCATTTAAGCATAATATGGCTAATAATATGAGTTATATTGATAATAATAAGAATAATAAGTATAGCAATTGTCGTTCTATCGATCATTTAAGCATAATATGGCTAATAATATGGGTTAGATTGATAATACTAAGAGTAGTGAGTATAGTAATTCTCGTTCTATCGATCATACAAGCATAATATGGCTAATAATATGAGTTAGATTGATAATAATAAGAGTAATGAGTACAGTAATTGTCGTTCTATCGATCATATAAGCATAATATGGCTAATAATATGAGTTAGAGTGATAATACTAGGAGTAGTGAGTATAGTAATTCTCACTCTATCGATCAAATAAGCATAATATGGCTAATAATATGAGTTAGATTGATAATAATAAGAGTAATGAGTATAGTAATAGTAGTTCTATCGATCATATCTGCGTAATATGGTTAATAATATGAGTTAGATTCATAATAATAAGAGTAATAAGTATAGTAATTGTCGTTCTATCGATCATTTAAGCATAATATGGCTAATAATATGAGTTAGATTGATAACAGTGAGTGTAATAAGTATAGTAATTGTCGTTCTGTCGATCATGTAAGCATAATATGGCTAATAATATGAGTTAGATTGATAATAATAAGAGTAATAAGTATAGTAATTGTCGTTCTATCGATCATTTAAGCATAATATGGCTAATAATATGAGTTAGATTGATAATAATAAGAGTAGTGAGTATAGTAATTGTAGTTCTATCGATCATATCTGCATAATATGGTTAATAATATGAGTTAGATTCATAATAATAAGAGTAATAAGTATAGTAATTGTCGTTCTATCGATCATTTAAGCATAATATGGCTAACAATATGAGTTAGGTTGATAATAGTAAGAGTAATAAGTATAGTAATTGTAGTTCTATCGATCATATCTGCATAATATGGTTAATAATATGAGTTAGATTCATAATAATAAGAGTAATAAGTATAGTAATTGTCGTTCTATCGATCATTTAAGCATAATATGGCTAATAATATGAGTTAGGTTGATAATAGTAAGAGTAATAAGTATAGTAATTGTCGTTCTATCGATCATATAAGCATAATATGGCTAATAATATGAGTTAGATTGATAATAATAAGAGTAATAAGTATAGTAATTGTCGTTCTATCGATCATTTAAGCATAATATGGCTAATAATATGAGTTAGATTGATAATACCAAGAGTAGTGAGTATAGTAATTCTCGTTCTATCGATCATATAAGCATAATATGGCTAATAATATGAGTTAGATTGATAATAATAAGAGTAATAAGTATAGTAATTGTCGTTCTATCGATCATTTAAGCATAATATGGCTAATAATATGAGATAGATTGATAATAATAAGAGTAATGAGTATAGTAATTGTAGTTCTATCGATCATATCTGCATAATATGGTTAATAATATGAGTTAGATTCATAATAATAAGAGTAATAAGTATAGTAATTGTCGTTCTATCGATCATTTAAGCATAATATGGCTAATAATATGAGTTATATTGATAATAATAAGAATAATAAGTATAGCAATTGTCGTTCTCTCGATCATATAAGCATAATATGGCTAATAATATGAGTTAGGTTGATAGTAATAAGAGTAATAAGTATAGTATTTGTCGTTCTATCGATCATATAAGCATAATATGGCTAATAATATGAGTTAGATTGATAATAATAAGAGTAATAAGTATAGTAATTGTCGTTCTATCGATCATTTAAGCATAATATGGCTAATAATATGGGTTAGATTGATAATACTAAGAGTAGTGAGTATAGTAATTCTCGGTCTATCGATCATACAAGCATAATATGGCTAATAATATGAGTTAGATTGATAATAATAAGAGTAATAAGTACAGTAATTGTCGTTCTATCGATCATATAAGCATAATATGGCTAATAATATGAGTTAGAGTGATAATACTAGGAGTAGTGAGTATAGTAATTCTCATTCTATCGATCAAATAAGCATAATATGGCTAATAATATGAGTTAGATTGATAATAATAAGAGTAATGAGTATAGTAATAGTAGTTCTATCGATCATATCTGCGTAATATGGTTAATAATATGAGTTAGATTCATAATAATAAGAGTAATAAGTATAGTAATTGTCGTTCTATCGATCATTTAAGCATAATATGGCTAATAATATGAGTTAGGTTGATAATAATAAGAGTAATAAGTATAGTGACTGTCGTTCTATCGATCAAATTTGCATAATATGGTTAATAATATGAGTTAGATTGATAACAGTGAGTGTAATAAGTATAGTAATTGTCGTTCTGTCGATCATGTAAGCATAATATGGCTAATAATATGAGTTAGATTCATAATAATAAGAGTAATATGTATAGTAATCGTCGTTCTATCGATCATATAAGCATAATATGGCTAATAATATGAGTTAGATTGATAATAATAAGAGTAGTGCGTATAGTAATTGTCATTCTATCGATCATATACGCATAATATGGCTAATAATATGAGTTGGATTGATAATAATAAGAGTAATAAGTTCAGTGAATGTCGTTCTATCGATCATATCAGCATAATATGGGTAATAATATGAGTTAGATTGATAATAGTGAGTGTAATAAGTATAGTAATTGTCGTTCTATCGATCATATTAGCATAATATGGTTAATAATATGAGTTAGATTGATAATAATAAGAGTAATAAGTACAGTAATTGTCGTTCTGTCGATCATATAAGCATAATATGGCTAATTATATGAGTTAGATTGATAATAATAACAGTGATAAGTATAGTAATTGTCGTTCTATCGATAATATAAGCATAATAAGGCTAATAATATGAGTTAGGTTGATAATAATAAGAGTAATAAGTATAGTAATTGTCGTTCTATCGATCATTTAAGCATAATATGGCTAATAATATGAGTTAGATTGATAATAATAAGAGTAATAAGTATAGTAATTGTCGTTCTATCGATCATTTAAGCATAATATGGCTAATAATATGAGATAGATTGATAATAATAAGAGTAATGAGTATAGTAATTGTAGTTCTATCGATCATATGTGCATAATATGGTTAATAATATGAGTTAGATTCATAATAATAAGAGTAATAAGTATAGTAATTGTCGTTCTATCGATCATTTAAGCATAATATGGCTAATAATATGAGTTAGGCTGATAATAATAAGAGTAATAAGTATAGTGACTGTCGTTCTATCGATCAAATTTGCATAATATGGTTAATAATATGAGTCAGATTGATAACAGTGAGTGTAATAAGTGTAGTAATTGTCGTTCTGTCGATCATGTAAGCATAATATGGCTAATAATATGAGTTAGATTGATAATAATAAGAGCAGTACGTATAGTAATTGTCGTTCTATCGATCATTTAAGCATAATATGGCTAATAATATGAGTTATATTGATAATAATAAGAATAATAAGTACAGCAATTGTCGTTCTATCGATCATTTAAGCATAATATGGCTAATAATATGGGTTAGATTGATAATACTAAGAGTAGTGAGTATAGTAATTCTCGTTCTATCGATCATACAAGCATAATATGGCTAATAATATGAGTTAGATTGATAATAATAAGAGTAATGAGTACAGTAATTGTCGTTCTATCGATCATATAAGCATAATATGGCTAATAATATGAGTTAGAGTGATAATACTAGGAGTAGTGAGTATAGTAATTCTCACTCTATCGATCAAATAAGCATAATATGGCTAATAATATGAGTTAGATTGATAATAATAAGAGTAATGAGTATAGTAATAGTAGTTCTATCGATCATATCTGCGTAATATGGTTAATAATATGAGTTAGATTCATAATAATAAGAGTAATAAGTATAGTAATTGTCGTTCTATCGATCATTTAAGCATAATATGGCTAATAATATGAGTTAGATTGATAACAGTGAGTGTAATAAGTATAGTAATTGTCGTTCTGTCGATCATGTAAGCATAATATGGCTAATAATATGAGTTAGATTGATAATAATAAGAGTAATAAGTATAGTAATTGTCGTTCTATCGATCATTTAAGCATAATATGGCTAATAATATGAGTTAGATTGATAATAATAAGAGTAGTGAGTATAGTAATTGTAGTTCTATCGATCATATCTGCATAATATGGTTAATAATATGAGTTAGATTCATAATAATAAGAGTAATAAGTATAGTAATTGTCGTTCTATCGATCATTTAAGCATAATATGGCTAATAATATGAGTTAGATTCATAATAATAAGAGTAATATGTATAGTAATCGTCGTTCTATCGATCATATAAGCATAATATGGCTAATAATATGAGTTAGATTGATAATAATAAGAGTAGTGCGTATAGTAATTGTCATTCTATCGATCATATACGCATAATATGGCTAATAATATGAGTTGGATTGATAATAATAAGAGTAATAAGTTCAGTGAATGTCGTTCTATCGATCATATCAGCATAATATGGGTAATAATATGAGTTAGATTGATAATAGTGAGTGTAATAAGTATAGTAATTGTCGTTCTCTCGATCATATAAACATAATATGGCTAATTATATGAGTTAGATTGATAATAATAACAGTGATAAGTATAGTAATTGTCGTTCTATCGATAATATAAGCATAATATGGCTAATAATATGAGTTAGGTTGATAATAATAGAGTAATAAGTATAGTAATTGTCGTTCTATCGATCATTTAAGCATAATATGGCTAATAATAAGAGTTACATTGATAATAATAAGAGTAATAAGTATAGTAATTGTCGTTCTATCGATCATTTAAGCATAATATGGCTAATAATATGAGATAGATTGATAATAATAAGAGTAATGAGTATAGTAATTGTAGTTCTATCGATCATATGTGCATAATATGGTTAATAATATGAGTTAGATTCATAATAATAAGAGTAATAAGTATAGTAATTGTCGTTCTATCGATCATTTAAGCATAATATGGCTAATAATATGAGTTAGATTGATAATAATAAGAGTAATAAGTACAGTAATTGTCGTTCTGTGGATCATATAAACATAATATGGCTAATTATATGAGTTAGATTGATAATAATAACAGTGATAAGTATAGTAATTGTCGTTCTATCGATAATATAAGCATAATATGGCTAATAATATGAGTTAGGTTGATAATAATAAGAGTAATAAGTATAGTAATTGTCGTTCTATCGATCATTTAAGCATAATATGGCTAATAATGTGAGTTAGATTGATAATAATAAGAGTAATAAGTATAGTAATTGTCGTTCTATCGATCATTTAAGCATAATATGGCTAATAATATGAGATAGATTGATAATAATAAGAGTAATGAGTATAGTAATTGTAGTTCTATCGATCATATGTGCATAATATAGTTAATAATATGAGTTAGATTCATAATAATAAGAGTAATAAGGATAGTAATTGTCGTTCTATCGATCATTTAAGCATAATATGGCTAATAATATGAGTTAGGCTGATAATAATAAGAGTAATAAGTATAGTGACTGTCGTTCTATCGATCAAATTTGCATAATATGGTTAATAATATGAGTCAGATTGATAACAGTGAGTGTAATAAGTGTAGTAATTGTCGTTCTGTCGATCATGTAAGCATAATATGGCTAATAATATGAGTTAGATTGATAATAATAAGAGTAGTACGTATAGTAATTGTCGTTCTATCGATCATTTAAGCATAATATGGCTAATAATATGAGTTAGGTTGATAATAGTAAGAGTAATAAGTATAGTAATTGTCGTTCTACCGATCATTTAAGCATAATATGGCTAATAATATGAGTTATATTGATAATAATAAGAATAATAAGTATAGCAATTGTCGTTCTCTCGATCATATAAGCATAATATGGCTAATAATATGAGTTAGGTTAATAATAATAAGAGTAATAAGTATAGTATTTGTCGTTCTATCGATCATATAAGCATAATATGGCTAATAATATGAGTTAGATTGATAATAATAAGAGTAATAAGTATAGTAATTGTCGTTCTATCGATCATTTAAGCATAATATGGCTAATAATATGGGTTAGATTGATAATAGTGAGTGTAATAAGTATAGTAATTGTCGTTCTATCGATCATATTAGCATAATATGGTTAATAATATGAGTTAGATTGATAATAATAAGAGTAGTGAGTATAGTAATTGTCATACTATCGATCATATACGCATAATATGGCTAGTAATATGAGTTAGATTTATAATAATAAGAGTAATAAGTATAGTAATTGTCGTTCTATCGATCATTTAAGCATAATATGGCTAATAATATGAGTTAGATTGATAATAATAACAGTAATAAGTATAGTAATTGTCGTTCTATCGATAATATAAGCATAATATGGCTAATAATATGAGTTAGATTGATAATAATAAGAGTAGTGAGTATAGTAATTGTCGTTCTATCGATCATATAAGCATAATATGGCTAATAGTATGAGTTAGATTGATAATAATAAGAGTAATAAGTATAGTAATTGTCGTTCTATCGATCATTTAAGCATAATATGGCTAATAATATGAGTTAGATTGATAATAATAAGAGTAATAAGTATAGTAATTGTCGTTCTATCGATCATATAAGCATAATATGGCTAATAATATGAGTTAGGTTGATAATAATAAGAGTAATAGGTATAGTAAATGTCGTGCTATCGATCTTATCTGCATAATATGGTTAATAATATGAGTTAGATAGATAATAGTGAGTGTAATAAGTATAGTAATTGTCGTTCTATCGATCATATTAGCATAATATCGTTAATAATATGAGTTAGATTGATAATAATAAGAGTAGTGAGTATAGTAATTGTCATACTATCGATCATATACGCATAATATGGCTAGTAATATGAGTTAGATTGATAATAATAAGAGTAATAAGTATAGTAATTGTCGTTCTATCGATCATTTAAGCATAATATGGCTAATAATATGAGTTAGATTGATAATAATAAGAGTAGTGAGTATAGTAATTGTAGTTCTATCGATCATATCTGCATAATATGGTTAATAATATGAGTTAGATTCATAATAATAAGAGTAATAAGTATAGTAATTGTCGTTCTATCGATCATTTAAGCATAATATGGCTAATAATATGAGTTAGATTCATAATAATAAGAGTAATATGTATAGTAATCGTCGTTCTATCGATCATATAAGCATAATATGGCTAATAATATGAGTTAGATTGATAATAATAAGAGTAGTGCGTATAGTAATTGTCATTCTATCGATCATATACGCATAATATGGCTAATAATATGAGTTGGATTGATAATAATAAGAGTAATAAGTTCAGTGAATGTCGTTCTATCGATCATATCAGCATAATATGGGTAATAATATGAGTTAGATTGATAATAGTGAGTGTAATAAGTATAGTAATTGTCGTTCTGTCGATCATATAAACATAATATGGCTAATTATATGAGTTAGATTGATAATAATAACAGTGATAAGTATAGTAATTGTCGTTCTATCGATAATATAAGCATAATATGGCTAATAATATGAGTTAGGTTGATAATAATAGAGTAATAAGTATAGTAATTGTCGTTCTATCGATCATTTAAGCATAATATGGCTAATAATAAGAGTTACATTGATAATAATAAGAGTAATAAGTATAGTAATTGTCGTTCTATCGATCATTTAAGCATAATATGGCTAATAATATGAGATAGATTGATAATAATAAGAGTAATGAGTATAGTAATTGTAGTTCTATCGATCATATGTGCATAATATGGTTAATAATATGAGTTAGATTCATAATAATAAGAGTAATAAGTATAGTAGTTGTCGTTCTATCGATCATTTAAGCATAATATGGCTAATAATATGAGTTATTCTGATAATAATAAGAGTAATAAGTATAGTGACTGTCGTTCTATCGACCAAATTTGCATAATATGGTTAATAATATGAGTCAGATTGATAACAGTGAGTGTAATAAGTGTAGTAATTGTCGTTCTGTCGATCATGTAAGCATAATATGGCTAATAATATGAGTTAGATTGATAATAATAAGAGTAGTACGTATAGTAATTGTCGTTCTATCGATCATTTAAGCATAATATGGCTAATAATATGAGTTAGGTTGATAATAGTAAGAGTAATAAGTATAGTAATTGTCGTTCTACCGATCATTTAAGCATAATATGGCTAATAATATGAGTTATATTGATAATAATAAGAATAATAAGTATAGCAATTGTCGTTCTCTCGATCATATAAGCATAATATGGCTAATAATATGAGTTAGGTTAATAATAATAAGAGTAATAAGTATAGTATTTGTCGTTCTATCGATCATATAAGCATAATATGGCTAATAATATGAGTTAGATTGATAATAATAAGAGTAATAAGTATAGTAATTGTCGTTCTATCGATCATTTAAGCATAATATGGCTAATAATATGGGTTAGATTGATAATAGTGAGTGTAATAAGTATAGTAATTGTCGTTCTATCGATCATATTAGCATAATATGGTTAATAATATGAGTTAGATTGATAATAATAAGAGTAGTGAGTATAGTAATTGTCATACTATCGATCATATACGCATAATATGGCTAGTAATATGAGTTAGATTTATAATAATAAGAGTAATAAGTATAGTAATTGTCGTTCTATCGATCATTTAAGCATAATATGGCTAATAATATGAGTTAGATTGATAATAATAACAGTAATAAGTATAGTAATTGTCGTTCTATCGATAATATAAGCATAATATGGCTAATAATATGAGTTAGATTGATAATAATAAGAGTAGTGAGTATAGTAATTGTCGTTCTATCGATCATATAAGCATAATATGGCTAATAGTATGAGTTAGATTGATAATAATAAGAGTAATAAGTATAGTAATTGTCGTTCTATCGATCATTTAAGCATAATATGGCTAATAATATGAGTTAGATTGATAATAATAAGAGTAATAAGTATAGTAATTGTCGTTCTATCGATCATATAAGCATAATATGGCTAATAATATGAGTTAGGTTGATAATAATAAGAGTAATAGGTATAGTAAATGTCGTGCTATCGATCTTATCTGCATAATATGGTTAATAATATGAGTTAGATAGATAATAGTGAGTGTAATAAGTATAGTAATTGTCGTTCTATCGATCATATAAGCATAATATGGCTAATAATATGAGTTAGGTTGATAATAATAAGAGTAATAGGTATAGTAAATGTCGTGCTATCGATCTTATCTGCATAATATGGTTAATAATATGAGTTAGATAGATAATAGTGAGTGTAATAAGTATAGTAATTGTCGTTCTATCGATCATATTAGCATAATATCGTTAATAATATGAGTTAGATTGATAATAATAAGAGTAGTGAGTATAGTAATTGTCATACTATCGATCATATACGCATAATATGGCTAGTAATATGAGTTAGATTGATAATAATAAGAGTAATAAGTATAGTAATTGTCGTTCTATCGATCATTTAAGCATAATATGGCTAATAATATGAGTTAGATTGATAATAATAAGAGTAGTGAGTATAGTAATTGTAGTTCTATCGATCATATCTGCATAATATGGTTAATAATATGAGTTAGATTCATAATAATAAGAGTAATAAGTATAGTAATTGTCGTTCTATCGATCATTTAAGCATAATATGGCTAATAATATGAGTTAGATTCATAATAATAAGAGTAATATGTATAGTAATCGTCGTTCTATCGATCATATAAGCATAATATGGCTAATAATATGAGTTAGATTGATAATAATAAGAGTAGTGCGTATAGTAATTGTCATTCTATCGATCATATACGCATAATATGGCTAATAATATGAGTTGGATTGATAATAATAAGAGTAATAAGTTCAGTGAATGTCGTTCTATCGATCATATCAGCATAATATGGGTAATAATATGAGTTAGATTGATAATAGTGAGTGTAATAAGTATAGTAATTGTCGTTCTGTCGATCATATAAACATAATATGGCTAATTATATGAGTTAGATTGATAATAATAACAGTGATAAGTATAGTAATTGTCGTTCTATCGATAATATAAGCATAATATGGCTAATAATATGAGTTAGGTTGATAATAATAGAGTAATAAGTATAGTAATTGTCGTTCTATCGATCATTTAAGCATAATATGGCTAATAATAAGAGTTACATTGATAATAATAAGAGTAATAAGTATAGTAATTGTCGTTCTATCGATCATTTAAGCATAATATGGCTAATAATATGAGATAGATTGATAATAATAAGAGTAATGAGTATAGTAATTGTAGTTCTATCGATCATATGTGCATAATATGGTTAATAATATGAGTTAGATTCATAATAATAAGAGTAATAATTATAGTAATTGTCGTTCTATCGATCATTTAAGCATAATATGGCTAATAATATGAGTTATTCTGATAATAATAAGAGTAATAAGTATAGTGACTGTCGTTCTATCGACCAAATTTGCATAATATGGTTAATAATATGAGTCAGATTGATAACAGTGAGTGTAATAAGTGTAGTAATTGTCGTTCTGTCGATCATGTAAGCATAATATGGCTAATAATATGAGTTAGATTGATAATAATAAGAGTAGTACGTATAGTAATTGTCGTTCTATCGATCATTTAAGCATAATATGGCTAATAATATGAGTTAGGTTGATAATAGTAAGAGTAATAAGTATAGTAATTGTCGTTCTATCGATCATTTAAGCATAATATGGCTAATAATATGAGTTAGGTTGATAATAATAAGAGTAATAAGTATAGTGACTGTCGTTCTATCGATCAAATTTGCATAATATGGTTAATAATATGAGTTAGATTGATAACAGTGAGTGTAATAAGTATAGTAATTGTCGTTCTGTCGATCATGTAAGCATAATATGGCTAATAATATGAGTTAGATTCACAATAATAAGAGTAATACGTATAGTAATTGTCGTTCTATCGATCATTTAAGCATAATATGGCTAATAATATGAGTTAGGTTGATAACAGTAAGAGTAATAAGTATAGTAATTGTCGTTCTATCGATCATTTAAGCATAATATGGTTAATAATATGAATTAGATTCATAATAATAAGAGTAATAAGTATAGTAATTGTCGTTCTATCGATCATTTAAGCATAATATGGCTAATAATATGAGTTAGATTCATAATAATAAGAGTAATATGTATAGTAATTTTCGTTCTATCGATCTTATTAGCATAATATGGTTAATAATATGAGTTAGATTGATAATAATAAGAGTAGTGAGTATAGTAATTGTCATACTATCGATCATATACGCATAATATGGCTAGTAATATGAGTTAGATTGATAATAATAAGAGTAATAAGTATAGTAATTGTCGTTCCATCGATCATTTAAGCATAATATGGCTAATAATATGAGTTAGATTGATAATAATAAGAGTAGTGAGTATAGTAATTGTAGTTCTATCGATCATATCTGCATAATATGGTTAATAATATGAGTTAGATTCATAATAATAAGAGTAATAGGTATAGTAATTGTCGTTCTATCGATCATTTAAGCATAATATGGCTAATTATATGAGTTAGATTGATAATAATAAGAATAATAAGTATAGTAATTGTCGTTCTATCGATCATATAAGCATAATATGGCTAATAATATGAGTTAGGTTGATAATAATAAGAGTAATAGGTATAGTAAATGTCGTGCTATCGATCTTATCTGCATAATATGGTTAATAATATGAGTTAGATTGATAATAGTGAGTGTAATAAGTATAGTAATTGTCGTTCTATCGATCATATTAGCATAATATGGTTAATAATATGAGTTAGATTGATAATAATAAGAGTAGTGAGTATAGTAATTGTCATACTATCGATCATATACGCATAATATGGCTAGTAATATGAGTTAGATTGATAATAATAAGAGTAATAAGTATAGTAATTGTCGTTCTATCGATCATTTAAGCATAATATGGCTAATAATATGAGTTAGATTGATAATAATAAGAGTAGTGAGTATAGTAATTGTAGTTCTATCGATCATATCTGCATAATATGGTTAATAATATGAGTTAGATTCATAATAATAAGAGTAATAAGTATAGTAATTGTCGTTCTATCGATCATTTAAGCATAATATGGCTAACAATATGAGTTAGGTTGATAATAGTAAGAGTAATAAGTATAGTAATTGTAGTTCTATCGATCATATCTGCATAATATGGTTAATAATATGAGTTAGATTCATAATAATAAGAGTAATAAGTATAGTAATTGTCGTTCTATCGATCATTTAAGCATAATATGGCTAATAATATGAGTTAGGTTGATAATAGTAAGAGTAATAAGTATAGTAATTGTCGTTCTATCGATCATATAAGCATAATATGGCTAATAATATGAGTTAGATTGATAATAATAAGAGTAATAAGTATAGTAATTGTCGTTCTATCGATCATTTAAGCATAATATGGCTAATAATATGAGTTAGATTGATAATACTAAGAGTAGTGAGTATAGTAATTCTCGTTCTATCGATCATATAAGCATAATATGGCTAATAATATGAGTTAGATTGATAATAATAAGAGTAATAAGTATAGTAATTGTCGTTCTATCGATCATTTAAGCATAATATGGCTAATAATATGAGATAGATTGATAATAATAAGAGTAATGAGTATAGTAATTGTAGTTCTATCGATCATATCTGCATAATATGGTTAATAATATGAGTTATATTGATAATAATAAGAATAATAAGTATAGCAATTGTCGTTCTCTCGATCATATAAGCATAATATGGCTAATAATATGAGTTAGGTTGATAATAATAAGAGTAATAAGTATAGTATTTGTCGTTCTATCGATCATATAAGCATAATATGGCTAATAATATGAGTTAGATTGATAATAATAAGAGTAATAAGTATAGTAATTGTCGTTCTATCGATCATTTAAGCATAATATGGCTAATAATATGGGTTAGATTGATAATACTAAGAGTAGTGAGTATAGTAATTCTCGTTCTATCGATCATACAAGCATAATATGGCTAATAATATGAGTTAGATTGATAATAATAAGAGTAATAAGTACAGTAATTGTCGTTCTATCGATCATATAAGCATAATATGGCTAATAATATGAGTTAGAGTGATAATACTAGGAGTAGTGAGTATAGTAATTCTCATTCTATCGATCAAATAAGCATAATATGGCTAATAATATGAGTTAGATTGATAATAATAAGAGTAATGAGTATAGTAATAGTAGTTCTATCGATCATATCTGCGTAATATGGTTAATAATATGAGTTAGATTCATAATAATAAGAGTAATAAGTATAGTAATTGTCGTTCTATCGATCATTTAAGCATAATATGGCTAATAATATGAGTTAGGTTGATAATAATAAGAGTAATAAGTATAGTGACTGTCGTTCTATCGATCAAATTTGCATAATATGGTTAATAATATGAGTTAGATTGATAACAGTGAGTGTAATAAGTATAGTAATTGTCGTTCTGTCGATCATGTAAGCATAATATGGCTAATAATATGAGTTAGATTCATAATAATAAGAGTAATATGTATAGTAATCGTCGTTCTATCGATCATATAAGCATAATATGGCTAATAATATGAGTTAGATTGATAATAATAAGAGTAGTGCGTATAGTAATTGTCGTTCTATCGATCATATAAGCATAATATGGCTAATAGTATGAGTTAGATTGATAATAATAAGAGTAATAAGTATAGTAATTGTCGTTCTATCGAACATTTAAGCATAATATGGCTAATAATATGAGTTAGATTGATAATAATAAGAGTAATAAGTATAGTAATTGTCGTTCTATCGATCATACAAGCATAATATGGCTAATAATATGAGTTAGGTTGATAATAATAAGAGTAATAGGTATAGTAAATGTCGTGCTATCGATCTTATCTGCATAATATGGTTAATAATATGAGTTAGATAGATAATAGTGAGTGTAATAAGTATAGTAATTGTCGTTCTATCGATCATATTAGCATAATATCGTTAATAATATGAGTTAGATTGATAATAATAAGAGTAGTGAGTATAGTAATTGTCATACTATCGATCATATACGCATAATATGGCTAGTAATATGAGTTAGATTGATAATAATAAGAGTAATAAGTATAGTAATTGTCGTTCTATCGATCATTTAAGCATAATATGGCTAATAATATGAGTTAGATTGATAATAATAAGAGTAGTGAGTATAGTAATTGTAGTTCTATCGATCATATCTGCATAATATGGTTAATAATATGAGTTAGATTCATAATAATAAGAGTAATAAGTATAGTAATTGTCGTTCTATCGATCATTTAAGCATAATATGGCTAATAATATGAGTTAGATTCATAATAATAAGAGTAATATGTATAGTAATCGTCGTTCTATCGATCATATAAGCATAATATGGCTAATAATATGAGTTAGATTGATAATAATAAGAGTAGTGCGTATAGTAATTGTCATTCTATCGATCATATACGCATAATATGGCTAATAATATGAGTTGGATTGATAATAATAAGAGTAATAAGTTCAGTGAATGTCGTTCTATCGATCATATCAGCATAATATGGGTAATAATATGAGTTAGATTGATAATAGTGAGTGTAATAAGTATAGTAATTGTCGTTCTGTCGATCATATAAACATAATATGGCTAATTATATGAGTTAGATTGATAATAATAACAGTGATAAGTATAGTAATTGTCGTTCTATCGATAATATAAGCATAATATGGCTAATAATATGAGTTATGTTGATAATAATAGAGTAATAAGTATAGTAATTGTCGTTCTATCGATCATTTAAGCATAATATGGCTAATAATATGAGTTAGATTGATAATAATAAGAGTAATAAGTATAGTAATTGTCGTTCTATCGATCATTTAAGCATAATATGGCTAATAATATGAGATAGATTGATAATAATAAGAGTAATGAGTATAGTAATTGTAGTTCTATCGATCATATGTGCATAATATGGTTAATAATATGAGTTAGATTCATAATAATAAGAGTAATAAGTATAGTAATTGTCGTTCTATCGATCATTTAAGCATAATATGGCTAATAATATGAGTTAGGCTGATAATAATAAGAGTAATAAGTATAGTGACTGTCGTTCTATCGACCAAATTTGCATAATATGGTTAATAATATGAGTCAAATTGATAACAGTGAGTGTAATAAGTGTAGTAATTGTCGTTCTGTCGATCATGTAAGCATAATATGGCTAATAATATGAGTTAGATTGATAATACTAAGAGTAGTACGTATAGTAATTGTCGTTCTATCGATCATTTAAGCATAATATGGCTAATAATATGAGTTAGGTTGATAATAGTAAGAGTAATAAGTATAGTAATTGTCGTTCTATCGATCATTTAAGCATAATATGGCTAATAATATGAGTTAGATTGATAATAATAAGAGTAATATGTATAGTAATTGTCGTTCTATCGATCATTTAAGCATAATATGGCTAATAATATGAGTTAGATTGATAATACTAAGAGTAGTGAGTATAGTAATTCTCGTTCTATCGATCATATAAGCATAATATGGCTAATAATATGAGTTAGATTGATAATAATAAGAGTAATAAGTATAGTAATTGTCGTTCTATCGATCATTTAAGCATAATATGGCTAATAATATGAGATAGATTGATAATAATAAGAGTAATGAGTATAGTAATTGTAGTTCTATCGATCATATCTGCATAATATGGTTAATAATATGAGTTAGATTCATAATAATAAGAGTAATAAGTATAGTAATTGTCGTTCTATCGATCATTTAAGCATAATATGGCTAATAATATGAGTTAGGTTGATAATAATAAGAGTAATAAGTATAGTGACTGTCGTTCTATCGATCAAATTTGCATAATATGGTTAATAATATGAGTTAGATTGATAACAGTGAGTGTAATAAGTATAGTAATTGTCGTTCTGTCGATCATGTAAGCATAATATGGCTAATAATATGAGTTAGATTCACAATAATAAGAGTAATACGTATAGTAATTGTCGTTCTATCGATCATTTAAGCATAATATGGCTAATAATATGAGTTAGGTTGATAATAGTAAGAGTAATAAGTATAGTAATTGTCGTTCTATCGATCATTTAAGCATAATATGGTTAATAATATGAATTAGATTCATAATAATAAGAGTAATAAGTATAGTAATTGTCGTTCTATCGATCATTTAAGCATAATATGGCTAATAATATGAGTTAGATTCATAATAATAAGAGTAATATGTATAGTAATTTTCGTTCTATCGATCTTATTAGCATAATATGGTTAATAATATGAGTTAGATTGATAATAATAAGAGTAGTGAGTATAGTAATTGTCATACTATCGATCATATACGCATAATATGGCTAGTAATATGAGTTAGATTGATAATAATAAGAGTAATAAGTATAGTAATTGTCGTTCCATCGATCATTTAAGCATAATATGCCTAATAATATGAGTTAGATTGATAATAATAAGAGTAGTGAGTATAGTAATTGTAGTTCTATCGATCATATCTGCATAATATGGTTAATAATATGAGTTAGATTCATAATAATAAGAGTAATAGGTATAGTAATTGTCGTTCTATCGATCATTTAAGCATAATATGGCTAATAATATGAGTTAGATTGATAATAATAAGAATAATAAGTATAGTAATTGTCGTTCTATCGATCATATAAGCATAATATGGCTAATAATATGAGTTAGGTTGATAATAATAAGAGTAATAGGTATAGTAAATGTCGTGCTATCGATCTTATCTGCATAATATGGTTAATAATATGAGTTAGATTGATAATAGTGAGTGTAATAAGTATAGTAATTGTCGTTCTATCGATCATATTAGCATAATATGGTTAATAATATGAGTTAGATTGATAATAATAAGAGTAGTGAGTATAGTAATTGTCATACTATCGATCATATACGCATAATATGGCTAGTAATATGAGTTAGATTGATAATAATAAGAGTAATAAGTATAGTAATTGTCGTTCTATCGATCATTTAAGCATAATATGGCTAATAATATGAGTTAGATTGATAATAATAAGAGTAGTGAGTATAGTAATTGTAGTTCTATCGATCATATCTGCATAATATGGTTAATAATATGAGTTAGATTCATAATAATAAGAGTAATAAGTATAGTAATTGTCGTCTATCGATCATTTAAGCATAATATGGCTAACCAATATGAGTTAGGTTGATAATAGTAAGAGTAATAAGTATAGTAATTGTAGTTCTATCGATCATATCTGCATAATATGGTTAATAATATGAGTTAGATTCATAATAATAAGAGTAATAAGTATAGTAATTGTCGTTCTATCGATCATTTAAGCATAATATGGCTAATAATATGAGTTAGGTTGATAATAGTAAGAGTAATAAGTATAGTAATTGTCGTTCTATCGATCATATAAGCATAATATGGCTAATAATATGAGTTAGATTGATAATAATAAGAGTAATAAGTATAGTAATTGTCGTTCTATCGATCATTTAAGCATAATATGGCTAATAATATGAGTTAGATTGATAATACCAAGAGTAGTGAGTATAGTAATTCTCGTTTCTATCGATCATATAAGCATAATATGGCTAATAATATGAGTTAGATTGATAATAATAAGAGTAATAAGTATAGTAATTGTCGTTCTATCGATCATTTAAGCATAATATGGCTAATAATATGAGATAGATTGATAATAATAAGAGTAATGAGTATAGTAATTGTAGTTCTATCGATCATATCTGCATAATATGGTTAATAATATGAGTTAGATTCATAATAATAAGAGTAATAAGTATAGTAATTGTCGTTCTATCGATCATTTAAGCATAATATGGCTAATAATATGAGTTATATTGATAATAATAAGAATAATAAGTATAGCAATTGTCGTTCTCTCGATCATATAAGCATAATATGGCTAATAATATGAGTTAGGTTGATAGTAATAAGAGTAATAAGTATAGTATTTGTCGTTCTATCGATCATATAAGCATAATATGGCTAATAATATGAGTTAGATTGATAATAATAAGAGTAATAAGTATAGTAATTGTCGTTCTATCGATCATTTAAGCATAATATGGCTAATAATATGGGTTAGATTGATAATACTAAGAGTAGTGAGTATAGTAATTCTCGGTCTATCGATCATACAAGCATAATATGGCTAATAATATGAGTTAGATTGATAATAATAAGAGTAATAAGTACAGTAATTGTCGTTCTATCGATCATATAAGCATAATATGGCTAATAATATGAGTTAGAGTGATAATAATAAGAGTAATAAGTATAGTGACTGTCGTTCTATCGATCAAATTTGCATAATATGGTTAATAATATGAGTTAGATTGATAACAGTGAGTGTAATAAGTATAGTAATTGTCGTTCTGTCGATCATGTAAGCATAATATGGCTAATAATATGAGTTAGATTCATAATAATAAGAGTAATATGTATAGTAATCGTCGTTCTATCGATCATATAAGCATAATATGGCTAATAATATGAGTTAGATTGATAATAATAAGAGTAGTGCGTATAGTAATTGTCATTCTATCGATCATATACGCATAATATGGCTAATAATATGAGTTGGATTGATAATAATAAGAGTAATAAGTTCAGTGAATGTCGTTCTATCGATCATATCAGCATAATATGGGTAATAATATGAGTTAGATTGATAATAGTGAGTGTAATAAGTATAGTAATTGTCGTTCTATCGATCATATTAGCATAATATGGTTAATAATATGAGTTAGATTGATAATAATAAGAGTAATAAGTACAGTAATTGTCGTTCTGTCGATCATATAAGCATAATATGGCTAATTATATGAGTTAGATTGATAATAATAACAGTGATAAGTATAGTAATTGTCGTTCTATCGATAATATAAGCATAATAAGGCTAATAATATGAGTTAGGTTGATAATAATAAGAGTAATAAGTATAGTAATTGTCGTTCTATCGATCATTTAAGCATAATATGGCTAATAATATGAGTTAGATTGATAATAATAAGAGTAATAAGTATAGTAATTGTCGTTCTATCGATCATTTAAGCATAATATGGCTAATAATATGAGATAGATTGATAATAATAAGAGTAATGAGTATAGTAATTGTAGTTCTATCGATCATATGTGCATAATATGGTTAATAATATGAGTTAGATTCATAATAATAAGAGTAATAAGTATAGTAATTGTCGTTCTATCGATCATTTAAGCATAATATGGCTAATAATATGAGTTAGGCTGATAATAATAAGAGTAATAAGTATAGTGACTGTCGTTCTATCGATCAAATTTGCATAATATGGTTAATAATATGAGTCAGATTGATAACAGTGAGTGTAATAAGTGTAGTAATTGTCGTTCTGTCGATCATGTAAGCATAATATGGCTAATAATATGAGTTAGATTGATAATAATAAGAGCAGTACGTATAGTAATTGTCGTTCTATCGATCATTTAAGCATAATATGGCTAATAATATGAGTTATATTGATAATAATAAGAATAATAAGTATAGCAATTGTCGTTCTATCGATCATTTAAGCATAATATGGCTAATAATATGGGTTAGATTGATAATACTAAGAGTAGTGAGTATAGTAATTCTCGTTCTATCGATCATACAAGCATAATATGGCTAATAATATGAGTTAGATTGATAATAATAAGAGTAATGAGTACAGTAATTGTCGTTCTATCGATCATATAAGCATAATATGGCTAATAATATGAGTTAGAGTGATAATACTAGGAGTAGTGAGTATAGTAATTCTCACTCTATCGATCAAATAAGCATAATATGGCTAATAATATGAGTTAGATTGATAATAATAAGAGTAATGAGTATAGTAATAGTAGTTCTATCGATCATATCTGCGTAATATGGTTAATAATATGAGTTAGATTCATAATAATAAGAGTAATAAGTATAGTAATTGTCGTTCTATCGATCATTTAAGCATAATATGGCTAATAATATGAGTTAGATTGATAACAGTGAGTGTAATAAGTATAGTAATTGTCGTTCTGTCGATCATGTAAGCATAATATGGCTAATAATATGAGTTAGATTGATAATAATAAGAGTAATAAGTATAGTAATTGTCGTTCTATCGATCATTTAAGCATAATATGGCTAATAATATGAGTTAGATTCATAATAATAAGAGTAATATGTATAGTAATTTTCGTTCTATCGATCATTTAAGCATAATATGGCTAATAATATGAGTTAGGTTGATAATAATAAGAGTAATAAGTATAGTGACTGTCGTTCTATCGATCAAATTTGCATAATATGGTTAATAATATGAGTTAGATTGATAACAGTGAGTGTAATAAGTATAGTAATTGTCGTTCTGTCGATCATGTAAGCATAATATGGCTAATAATATGAGTTAGATTCACAATAATAAGAGTAATACGTATAGTAATTGTCGTTCTATCGATCATTTAAGCATAATATGGCTAATAATATGAGTTAGGTGATAATAGTAAGAGTAATAAGTATAGTAATTGTCGTTCTATCGATCATTTAAGCATAATATGGTTAATAATATGAATTAGATTCATAATAATAAGAGTAATAAGTATAGTAATTGTCGTTCTATCGATCATTTAAGCATAATATGGCTAATAATATGAGTTAGATTCATAATAATAAGAGTAATATGTATAGTAATTTTCGTTCTATCGATCTTATTAGCATAATATGGTTAATAATATGAGTTAGATTGATAATAATAAGAGTAGTGAGTATAGTAATTGTCATACTATCGATCATATACGCATAATATGGCTAGTAATATGAGTTAGATTGATAATAATAAGAGTAATAAGTATAGTAATTGTCGTTCCATCGATCATTTAAGCATAATATGGCTAATAATATGAGTTAGATTGATAATAATAAGAGTAGTGAGTATAGTAATTGTAGTTCTATCGATCATATCTGCATAATATGGTTAATAATATGAGTTAGATTCATAATAATAAGAGTAATAGGTATAGTAATTGTCGTTCAATCGATCATTTAAGCATAATATGGCTAATAATATGAGTTAGATTGATAATAATAAGAATAATAAGTATAGTAATTGTCGGTCTATCGATCATATAAGCATAATATGGCTAATAATATGAGTTAGGTTGATAATAATAAGAGTAATAGGTATAGTAAATGTCGTGCTATCGATCTTATCTGCATAATATGGTTAATAATATGAGTTAGATTGATAATAGTGAGTGTAATAAGTATAGTAATTGTCGTTCTATCGATCATATTAGCATAATATGGTTAATAATATGAGTTAGATTGATAATAATAAGAGTAGTGAGTATCGTAATTGTCATACTATCGGTCATATACGCATAATATGGCTAGTAATATGAGTTAGATTGATAATAATAAGAGTAATAAGTATAGTAATTGTCTTTCTATCGATCATTTAAGCATAATATGGCTAATAATATGAGTTAGATTGATAATAATAAGAGTAGTGAGTATAGTAATTGTAGTTCTATCGATCATATCTGCATAATATGGTTAATAATATGAGTTAGATAGATAATAGTGAGTGTAATAAGTATAGTAATTGTCGTTCTATCGATCATATAAGCATAATATGGCTAATAATATGAGTTAGGTTGATAATAGTAAGAGTAATAAGTATAGTAATTGTCGTTCTATCGATCATTTAAGCATAATATGGCTAACAATATGAGTTAGGTTGATAATAGTAAGAGTAATAAGTATAGTAATTGTAGTTCTATCGATCATATCTGCATAATATGGTTAATAATATGAGTTAGATTCATAATAATAAGAGTAATAAGTATAGTAATTGTCGTTCTATCGATCATTTAAGCATAATATGGCTAATAATATGAGTTAGGTTGATAATAGTAAGAGTAATAAGTATAGTAATTGTCGTTCTATCGATCATATAAGCATAATATGGCTAATAATATGAGTTAGATTGATAATAATAAGAGTAATAAGTATAGTAATTGTCGTTCTATCGATCATTTAAGCATAATATGGCTAATAATATGAGTTAGATTGATAATACTAAGAGTAGTGAGTATAGTAATTCTCGTTCTATCGATCATATAAGCATAATATGGCTAATAATATGAGTTAGGTTGATAATAGTAAGAGTAATAAGTATAGTAATTGTCGTTCTATCGATCATTTAAGCATAATATGGTTAATAATATGAATTAGATTCATAATAATAAGAGTAATAAGTATAGTAATTGTCGTTCTATCGATCATTTAAGCATAATATGGCTAATAATATGAGTTAGATTCATAATAATAAGAGTAATATGTATAGTAATTTTCGTTCTATCGATCTTATTAGCATAATATGGTTAATAATATGAGTTAGATTGATAATAATAAGAGTAGTGAGTATAGTAATTGTCATACTATCGATCATATACGCATAATATGGCTAGTAATATGAGTTAGATTGATAATAATAAGAGTAATAAGTATAGTAATTGTCGTTCCATCGATCATTTAAGCATAATATGGCTAATAATATGAGTTAGATTGATAATAATAAGAGTAGTGAGTATAGTAATTGTAGTTCTATCGATCATATCTGCATAATATGGTTAATAATATGAGTTAGATTCATAATAATAAGAGTAATAGGTATAGTAATTGTCGTTCAATCGATCATTTAAGCATAATATGGCTAATAATATGAGTTAGATTGATAATAATAAGAATAATAAGTATAGTAATTGTCGGTCTATCGATCATATAAGCATAATATGGCTAATAATATGAGTTAGGTTGATAATAATAAGAGTAATAGGTATAGTAAATGTCGTGCTATCGATCTTATCTGCATAATATGGTTAATAATATGAGTTAGATTGATAATAGTGAGTGTAATAAGTATAGTAATTGTCGTTCTATCGATCATATTAGCATAATATGGTTAATAATATGAGTTAGATTGATAATAATAAGAGTAGTGAGTATCGTAATTGTCATACTATCGGTCATATACGCATAATATGGCTAGTAATATGAGTTAGATTGATAATAATAAGAGTAATAAGTATAGTAATTGTCTTTCTATCGATCATTTAAGCATAATATGGCTAATAATATGAGTTAGATTGATAATAATAAGAGTAGTGAGTATAGTAATTGTAGTTCTATCGATCATATCTGCATAATATGGTTAATAATATGAGTTAGATAGATAATAGTGAGTGTAATAAGTATAGTAATTGTCGTTCTATCGATCATATAAGCATAATATGGCTAATAATATGAGTTAGGTTGATAATAGTAAGAGTAATAAGTATAGTAATTGTCGTTCTATCGATCATTTAAGCATAATATGGCTAACAATATGAGTTAGGTTGATAATAGTAAGAGTAATAAGTATAGTAATTGTAGTTCTATCGATCATATCTGCATAATATGGTTAATAATATGAGTTAGATTCATAATAATAAGAGTAATAAGTATAGTAATTGTCGTTCTATCGATCATTTAAGCATAATATGGCTAATAATATGAGTTAGGTTGATAATAGTAAGAGTAATAAGTATAGTAATTGTCGTTCTATCGATCATATAAGCATAATATGGCTAATAATATGAGTTAGGTTGATAATAATAAGAGTAATAGGTATAGTAAATGTCGTGCTATCGATCTTATCTGCATAATATGGTTAATAATATGAGTTAGATAGATAATAGTGAGTGTAATAAGTATAGTAATTGTCGTTCTATCGATCATATTAGCATAATATCGTTAATAATATGAGTTAGATTGATAATAATAAGAGTAGTGAGTATAGTAATTGTAGTTCTATCGATCATATCTGCATAATATGGTTAATAATATGAGTTAGATTCATAATAATAAGAGTAATAAGTATAGTAATTGTCGTTCTATCGATCATTTAAGCATAATATGGCTAACAATATGAGTTAGGTTGATAATAGTAAGAGTAATAAGTATAGTAATTGTAGTTCTATCGATCATATCTGCATAATATGGTTAATAATATGAGTTAGATTCATAATAATAAGAGTAATAAGTATAGTAATTGTCGTTCTATCGATCATTTAAGCATAATATGGCTAATAATATGAGTTAGGTTGATAATAGTAAGAGTAATAAGTATAGTAATTGTCGTTCTATCGATCATATAAGCATAATATGGCTAATAATATGAGTTAGATTGATAATAATAAGAGTAATAAGTATAGTAATTGTCGTTCTATCGATCATTTAAGCATAATATGGCTAATAATATGAGTTAGATTGATAATACTAAGAGTAGTGAGTATAGTAATTCTCGTTCTATCGATCATATAAGCATAATATGGCTAATAATATGAGTTAGATTGATAATAATAAGAGTAATAAGTATAGTAATTGTCGTTCTATCGATCATTTAAGCATAATATGGCTAATAATATGAGATAGATTGATAATAATAAGAGTAATGAGTATAGTAATTGTAGTTCTATCGATCATATCTGCATAATATGGTTAATAATATGAGTTATATTGATAATAATAAGAATAATAAGTATAGCAATTGTCGTTCTCTCGATCATATAAGCATAATATGGCTAATAATATGAGTTAGGTTGATAATAATAAGAGTAATAAGTATAGTATTTGTCGTTCTATCGATCATATAAGCATAATATGGCTAATAATATGAGTTAGATTGATAATAATAAGAGTAATAAGTATAGTAATTGTCGTTCTATCGATCATTTAAGCATAATATGGCTAATAATATGGGTTAGATTGATAATACTAAGAGTAGTGAGTATAGTAATTCTCGTTCTATCGATCATACAAGCATAATATGGCTAATAATATGAGTTAGATTGATAATAATAAGAGTAATAAGTACAGAAATTGTCGTTCTATCGATCATATAAGCATAATATGGCTAATAATATGAGTTAGAGTGATAATACTAGGAGTAGTGAGTATAGTAATTCTCATTCTATCGATCAAATAAGCATAATATGGCTAATAATATGAGTTAGATTGATAATAATAAGAGTAATGAGTATAGTAATAGTAGTTCTATCGATCATATCTGCGTAATATGGTTAATAATATGAGTTAGATTCATAATAATAAGAGTAATAAGTATAGTAATTGTCGTTCTATCGATCATTTAAGCATAATATGGCTAATAATATGAGTTAGGTTGATAATAATAAGAGTAATAAGTATAGTGACTGTCGTTCTATCGATCAAATTTGCATAATATGGTTAATAATATGAGTTAGATTGATAACAGTGAGTGTAATAAGTATAGTAATTGTCGTTCTGTCGATCATGTAAGCATAATATGGCTAATAATATGAGTTAGATTCATAATAATAAGAGTAATATGTATAGTAATCGTCGTTCTATCGATCATATAAGCATAATATGGCTAATAATATGAGTTAGATTGATAATAATAAGAGTAGTGCGTATAGTAATTGTCGTTCTATCGATCATATAAGCATAATATGGCTAATAGTATGAGTTAGATTGATAATAATAAGAGTAATAAGTATAGTAATTGTCGTTCTATCGATCATTTAAGCATAATATGGCTAATAATATGAGTTAGATTGATAATAATAAGAGTAATAAGTATAGTAATTGTCGTTCTATCGATCATATAAGCATAATATGGCTAATAATATGAGTTAGGTTGATAATAATAAGAGTAATAGGTATAGTAAATGTCGTGCTATCGATCTTATCTGCATAATATGGTTAATAATATGAGTTAGATAGATAATAGTGAGTGTAATAAGTATAGTAATTGTCGTTCTATCGATCATATTAGCATAATATCGTTAATAATATGAGTTAGATTGATAATAATAAGAGTAGTGAGTATAGTAATTGTCATACTATCGATCATATACGCATAATATGGCTAGTAATATGAGTTAGATTGATAATAATAAGAGTAATAAGTATAGTAATTGTCGTTCTATCGATCATTTAAGCATAATATGGCTAATAATATGAGTTAGATTGATAATAATAAGAGTAGTGAGTATAGTAATTGTAGTTCTATCGATCATATCTGCATAATATGGTTAATAATATGAGTTAGATTCATAATAATAAGAGTAATAAGTATAGTAATTGTCGTTCTATCGATCATTTAAGCATAATATGGCTAATAATATGAGTTAGATTCATAATAATAAGAGTAATATGTATAGTAATCGTCGTTCTATCGATCATATAAGCATAATATGGCTAATAATATGAGTTAGATTGATAATAATAAGAGTAGTGCGTATAGTAATTGTCATTCTATCGATCATATACGCATAATATGGCTAATAATATGAGTTGGATTGATAATAATAAGAGTAATAAGTTCAGTGAATGTCGTTCTATCGATCATATCAGCATAATATGGGTAATAATATGAGTTAGATTGATAATAGTGAGTGTAATAAGTATAGTAATTGTCGTTCTGTCGATCATATAAACATAATATGGCTAATTATATGAGTTAGATTGATAATAATAACAGTGATAAGTATAGTAATTGTCGTTCTATCGATAATATAAGCATAATATGGCTAATAATATGAGTTATGTTGATAATAATAGAGTAATAAGTATAGTAATTGTCGTTCTATCGATCATTTAAGCATAATATGGCTAATAATATGAGTTAGATTGATAATAATAAGAGTAATAAGTATAGTAATTGTCGTTCTATCGATCATTTAAGCATAATATGGCTAATAATATGAGATAGATTGATAATAATAAGAGTAATGAGTATAGTAATTGTAGTTCTATCGATCATATGTGCATAATATGGTTAATAATATGAGTTAGATTCATAATAATAAGAGTAATAAGTATAGTAATTGTCGTTCTATCGATCATTTAAGCATAATATGGCTAATAATATGAGTTAGGCTGATAATAATAAGAGTAATAAGTATAGTGACTGTCGTTCTATCGACCAAATTTGCATAATATGGTTAATAATATGAGTCAGATTGATAACAGTGAGTGTAATAAGTGTAGTAATTGTCGTTCTGTCGATCATGTAAGCATAATATGGCTAATAATATGAGTTAGATTGATAATACTAAGAGTAGTACGTATAGTAATTGTCGTTCTATCGATCATTTAAGCATAATATGGCTAATAATATGAGTTAGGTTGATAATAGTAAGAGTAATAAGTATAGTAATTGTCGTTCTATCGATCATTTAAGCATAATATGGCTAATAATATGAGTTAGATTGATAATAATAAGAGTAATAAGTATAGTAATTGTCGTTCTATCGATCATTTAAGCATAATATGGCTAATAATATGAGTTAGATTGATAATACTAAGAGTAGTGAGTATAGTAATTCTCGTTCTATCGATCATATAAGCATAATATGGCTAATAATATGAGTTAGATTGATAATAATAAGAGTAATAAGTATAGTAATTGTCGTTCTATCGATCATTTAAGCATAATATGGCTAATAATATGAGATAGATTGATAATAATAAGAGTA
This sequence comes from Megachile rotundata, assembly GCF_050947335.1. Taxonomy (NCBI): domain Eukaryota; kingdom Metazoa; phylum Arthropoda; class Insecta; order Hymenoptera; family Megachilidae; genus Megachile; species Megachile rotundata. Next base: position 91,016 of record NW_027473511.1, on the reverse strand, counting down.
ATGAGTATAGTAATTGTAGTTCTATCGATCATATCTGCATAATATGGTTAATAATATGAGTTAGATTCATAATAATAAGAGTAATAAGTATAGTAATTGTCGTTCTATCGATCATTTAAGCATAATATGGCTAATAATATGAGTTAGGTTGATAATAATAAGAGTAATAAGTATAGTGACTGTCGTTCTATCGATCAAATTTGCATAATATGGTTAATAATATGAGTTAGATTGATAACAGTGAGTGTAATAAGTATAGTAATTGTCGTTCTGTCGATCATGTAAGCATAATATGGCTAATAATATGAGTTAGATTCACAATAATAAGAGTAATACGTATAGTAATTGTCGTTCTATCGATCATTTAAGCATAATATGGCTAATAATATGAGTTAGGTTGATAATAGTAAGAGTAATAAGTATAGTAATTGTCGTTCTATCGATCATTTAAGCATAATATGGTTAATAATATGAATTAGATTCATAATAATAAGAGTAATAAGTATAGTAATTGTCGTTCTATCGATCATTTAAGCATAATATGGCTAATAATATGAGTTAGATTCATAATAATAAGAGTAATATGTATAGTAATTTTCGTTCTATCGATCTTATTAGCATAATATGGTTAATAATATGAGTTAGATTGATAATAATAAGAGTAGTGAGTATAGTAATTGTCATACTATCGATCATATACGCATAATATGGCTAGTAATATGAGTTAGATTGATAATAATAAGAGTAATAAGTATAGTAATTGTCGTTCCATCGATCATTTAAGCATAATATGCCTAATAATATGAGTTAGATTGATAATAATAAGAGTAGTGAGTATAGTAATTGTAGTTCTATCGATCATATCTGCATAATATGGTTAATAATATGAGTTAGATTCATAATAATAAGAGTAATAGGTATAGTAATTGTCGTTCTATCGATCATTTAAGCATAATATGGCTAATAATATGAGTTAGATTGATAATAATAAGAATAATAAGTATAGTAATTGTCGTTCTATCGATCATATAAGCATAATATGGCTAATAATATGAGTTAGGTTGATAATAATAAGAGTAATAGGTATAGTAAATGTCGTGCTATCGATCTTATCTGCATAATATGGTTAATAATATGAGTTAGATTGATAATAGTGAGTGTAATAAGTATAGTAATTGTCGTTCTATCGATCATATTAGCATAATATGGTTAATAATATGAGTTAGATTGATAATAATAAGAGTAGTGAGTATAGTAATTGTCATACTATCGATCATATACGCATAATATGGCTAGTAATATGAGTTAGATTGATAATAATAAGAGTAATAAGTATAGTAATTGTCGTTCTATCGATCATTTAAGCATAATATGGCTAATAATATGAGTTAGATTGATAATAATAAGAGTAGTGAGTATAGTAATTGTAGTTCTATCGATCATATCTGCATAATATGGTTAATAATATGAGTTAGATTCATAATAATAAGAGTAATAAGTATAGTAATTGTCGTTCTATCGATCATTTAAGCATAATATGGCTAACAATATGAGTTAGGTTGATAATAGTAAGAGTAATAAGTATAGTAATTGTAGTTCTATCGATCATATCTGCATAATATGGTTAATAATATGAGTTAGATTCATAATAATAAGAGTAATAAGTATAGTAATTGTCGTTCTATCGATCATTTAAGCATAATATGGCTAATAATATGAGTTAGGTTGATAATAGTAAGAGTAATAAGTATAGTAATTGTCGTTCTATCGATCATATAAGCATAATATGGCTAATAATATGAGTTAGATTGATAATAATAAGAGTAATAAGTATAGTAATTGTCGTTCTATCGATCATTTAAGCATAATATGGCTAATAACATGAGTTAGATTGATAATACCAAGAGTAGTGAGTATAGTAATTCTCGTTCTATCGATCATATAAGCATAATATGGCTAATAATATGAGTTAGATTGATAATAATAAGAGTAATAAGTATAGTAATTGTCGTTCTATCGATCATTTAAGCATAATATGGCTAATAATATGAGATAGATTGATAATAATAAGAGTAATGAGTATAGTAATTGTAGTTCTATCGATCATATCTGCATAATATGGTTAATAATATGAGTTAGATTCATAATAATAAGAGTAATAAGTATAGTAATTGTCGTTCTATCGATCATTTAAGCATAATATGGCTAATAATATGAGTTATATTGATAATAATAAGAATAATAAGTATAGCAATTGTCGTTCTCTCGATCATATAAGCATAATATGGCTAATAATATGAGTTAGGTTGATAGTAATAAGAGTAATAAGTATAGTATTTGTCGTTCTATCGATCATATAAGCATAATATGGCTAATAATATGAGTTAGATTGATAATAATAAGAGTAATAAGTATAGTAATTGTCGTTCTATCGATCATTTAAGCATAATATGGCTAATAATATGGGTTAGATTGATAATACTAAGAGTAGTGAGTATAGTAATTCTCGGTCTATCGATCATACAAGCATAATATGGCTAATAATATGAGTTAGATTGATAATAATAAGAGTAATAAGTACAGTAATTGTCGTTCTATCGATCATATAAGCATAATATGGCTAATAATATGAGTTAGAGTGATAATACTAGGAGTAGTGAGTATAGTAATTCTCATTCTATCGATCAAATAAGCATAATATGGCTAATAATATGAGTTAGATTGATAATAATAAGAGTAATGAGTATAGTAATAGTAGTTCTATCGATCATATCTGCGTAATATGGTTAATAATATGAGTTAGATTCATAATAATAAGAGTAATAAGTATAGTAATTGTCGTTCTATCGATCATTTAAGCATAATATGGCTAATAATATGAGTTAGGTTGATAATAATAAGAGTAATAAGTATAGTGACTGTCGTTCTATCGATCAAATTTGCATAATATGGTTAATAATATGAGTTAGATTGATAACAGTGAGTGTAATAAGTATAGTAATTGTCGTTCTGTCGATCATGTAAGCATAATATGGCTAATAATATGAGTTAGATTCATAATAATAAGAGTAATATGTATAGTAATCGTCGTTCTATCGATCATATAAGCATAATATGGCTAATAATATGAGTTAGATTGATAATAATAAGAGTAGTGCGTATAGTAATTGTCATTCTATCGATCATATACGCATAATATGGCTAATAATATGAGTTGGATTGATAATAATAAGAGTAATAAGTTCAGTGAATGTCGTTCTATCGATCATATCAGCATAATATGGGTAATAATATGAGTTAGATTGATAATAGTGAGTGTAATAAGTATAGTAATTGTCGTTCTATCGATCATATTAGCATAATATGGTTAATAATATGAGTTAGATTGATAATAATAAGAGTAATAAGTACAGTAATTGTCGTTCTGTCGATCATATAAGCATAATATGGCTAATTATATGAGTTAGATTGATAATAATAACAGTGATAAGTATAGTAATTGTCGTTCTATCGATAATATAAGCATAATAAGGCTAATAATATGAGTTAGGTTGATAATAATAAGAGTAATAAGTATAGTAATTGTCGTTCTATCGATCATTTAAGCATAATATGGCTAATAATATGAGTTAGATTGATAATAATAAGAGTAATAAGTATAGTAATTGTCGTTCTATCGATCATTTAAGCATAATATGGCTAATAATATGAGATAGATTGATAATAATAAGAGTAATGAGTATAGTAATTGTAGTTCTATCGATCATATGTGCATAATATGGTTAATAATATGAGTTAGATTCATAATAATAAGAGTAATAAGTATAGTAATTGTCGTTCTATCGATCATTTAAGCATAATATGGCTAATAATATGAGTTAGGCTGATAATAATAAGAGTAATAAGTATAGTGACTGTCGTTCTATCGATCAAATTTGCATAATATGGTTAATAATATGAGTCAGATTGATAACAGTGAGTGTAATAAGTGTAGTAATTGTCGTTCTGTCGATCATGTAAGCATAATATGGCTAATAATATGAGTTAGATTGATAATAATAAGAGCAGTACGTATAGTAATTGTCGTTCTATCGATCATTTAAGCATAATATGGCTAATAATATGAGTTATATTGATAATAATAAGAATAATAAGTATAGCAATTGTCGTTCTATCGATCATTTAAGCATAATATGGCTAATAATATGGGTTAGATTGATAATACTAAGAGTAGTGAGTATAGTAATTCTCGTTCTATCGATCATACAAGCATAATATGGCTAATAATATGAGTTAGATTGATAATAATAAGAGTAATGAGTACAGTAATTGTCGTTCTATCGATCATATAAGCATAATATGGCTAATAATATGAGTTAGAGTGATAATACTAGGAGTAGTGAGTATAGTAATTCTCACTCTATCGATCAAATAAGCATAATATGGCTAATAATATGAGTTAGATTGATAATAATAAGAGTAATGAGTATAGTAATAGTAGTTCTATCGATCATATCTGCGTAATATGGTTAATAATATGAGTTAGATTCATAATAATAAGAGTAATAAGTATAGTAATTGTCGTTCTATCGATCATTTAAGCATAATATGGCTAATAATATGAGTTAGATTGATAACAGTGAGTGTAATAAGTATAGTAATTGTCGTTCTGTCGATCATGTAAGCATAATATGGCTAATAATATGAGTTAGATTGATAATAATAAGAGTAATAAGTATAGTAATTGTCGTTCTATCGATCATTTAAGCATAATATGGCTAATAATATGAGTTAGATTCATAATAATAAGAGTAATATGTATAGTAATTTTCGTTCTATCGATCATTTAAGCATAATATGGCTAATAATATGAGTTAGGTTGATAATAATAAGAGTAATAAGTATAGTGACTGTCGTTCTATCGATCAAATTTGCATAATATGGTTAATAATATGAGTTAGATTGATAACAGTGAGTGTAATAAGTATAGTAATTGTCGTTCTGTCGATCATGTAAGCATAATATGGCTAATAATATGAGTTAGATTCACAATAATAAGAGTAATACGTATAGTAATTGTCGTTCTATCGATCATTTAAGCATAATATGGCTAATAATATGAGTTAGGTTGATAATAGTAAGAGTAATAAGTATAGTAATTGTCGTTCTATCGATCATTTAAGCATAATATGGTTAATAATATGAATTAGATTCATAATAATAAGAGTAATAAGTATAGTAATTGTCGTTCTATCGATCATTTAAGCATAATATGGCTAATAATATGAGTTAGATTCATAATAATAAGAGTAATATGTATAGTAATTTTCGTTCTATCGATCTTATTAGCATAATATGGTTAATAATATGAGTTAGATTGATAATAATAAGAGTAGTGAGTATAGTAATTGTCATACTATCGATCATATACGCATAATATGGCTAGTAATATGAGTTAGATTGATAATAATAAGAGTAATAAGTATAGTAATTGTCGTTCCATCGATCATTTAAGCATAATATGGCTAATAATATGAGTTAGATTGATAATAATAAGAGTAGTGAGTATAGTAATTGTAGTTCTATCGATCATATCTGCATAATATGGTTAATAATATGAGTTAGATTCATAATAATAAGAGTAATAGGTATAGTAATTGTCGTTCAATCGATCATTTAAGCATAATATGGCTAATAATATGAGTTAGATTGATAATAATAAGAATAATAAGTATAGTAATTGTCGGTCTATCGATCATATAAGCATAATATGGCTAATAATATGAGTTAGGTTGATAATAATAAGAGTAATAGGTATAGTAAATGTCGTGCTATCGATCTTATCTGCATAATATGGTTAATAATATGAGTTAGATTGATAATAGTGAGTGTAATAAGTATAGTAATTGTCGTTCTATCGATCATATTAGCATAATATGGTTAATAATATGAGTTAGATTGATAATAATAAGAGTAGTGAGTATCGTAATTGTCATACTATCGGTCATATACGCATAATATGGCTAGTAATATGAGTTAGATTGATAATAATAAGAGTAATAAGTATAGTAATTGTCTTTCTATCGATCATTTAAGCATAATATGGCTAATAATATGAGTTAGATTGATAATAATAAGAGTAGTGAGTATAGTAATTGTAGTTCTATCGATCATATCTGCATAATATGGTTAATAATATGAGTTAGATAGATAATAGTGAGTGTAATAAGTATAGTAATTGTCGTTCTATCGATCATATAAGCATAATATGGCTAATAATATGAGTTAGGTTGATAATAGTAAGAGTAATAAGTATAGTAATTGTCGTTCTATCGATCATTTAAGCATAATATGGCTAACAATATGAGTTAGGTTGATAATAGTAAGAGTAATAAGTATAGTAATTGTAGTTCTATCGATCATATCTGCATAATATGGTTAATAATATGAGTTAGATTCATAATAATAAGAGTAATAAGTATAGTAATTGTCGTTCTATCGATCATTTAAGCATAATATGGCTAATAATATGAGTTAGGTTGATAATAGTAAGAGTAATAAGTATAGTAATTGTCGTTCTATCGATCATATAAGCATAATATGGCTAATAATATGAGTTAGGTTGATAATAATAAGAGTAATAGGTATAGTAAATGTCGTGCTATCGATCTTATCTGCATAATATGGTTAATAATATGAGTTAGATAGATAATAGTGAGTGTAATAAGTATAGTAATTGTCGTTCTATCGATCATATTAGCATAATATCGTTAATAATATGAGTTAGATTGATAATAATAAGAGTAGTGAGTATAGTAATTGTCATACTATCGATCATATACGCATAATATGGCTAGTAATATGAGTTAGATTGATAATAATAAGAGTAATAAGTATAGTAATTGTCGTTCTATCGATCATTTAAGCATAATATGGCTAATAATATGAGTTAGATTGATAATAATAAGAGTAGTGAGTATAGTAATTGTAGTTCTATCGATCATATCTGCATAATATGGTTAATAATATAAGTTAGATTCATAATAATAAGAGTAATAAGTATAGTAATTGTCGTTCTATCGATCATTTAAGCATAATATGGCTAATAATATGAGTTAGATTCATAATAATAAGAGTAATATGTATAGTAATCGTCGTTCTATCGATCATATAAGCATAATATGGCTAATAATATGAGTTAGATTGATAATAATAAGAGTAGTGCGTATAGTAATTGTCATTCTATCGATCATATACGCATAATATGGCTAATAATATGAGTTGGATTGATAATAATAAGAGTAATAAGTTCAGTGAATGTCGTTCTATCGATCATATCAGCATAATATGGGTAATAATATGAGTTAGATTGATAATAGTGAGTGTAATAAGTATAGTAATTGTCGTTCTGTCGATCATATAAACATAATATGGCTAATTATATGAGTTAGATTGATAATAATAACAGTGATAAGTATAGTAATTGTCGTTCTATCGATAATATAAGCATAATATGGCTAATAATATGAGTTATGTTGATAATAATAGAGTAATAAGTATAGTAATTGTCGTTCTATCGATCATTTAAGCATAATATGGCTAATAATATGAGTTAGATTGATAATAATAAGAGTAATAAGTATAGTAATTGTCGTTCTATCGATCATTTAAGCATAATATGGCTAATAATATGAGATAGATTGATAATAATAAGAGTAATGAGTATAGTAATTGTAGTTCTATCGATCATATGTGCATAATATGGTTAATAATATGAGTTAGATTCATAATAATAAGAGTAATAAGTATAGTAATTGTCGTTCTATCGATCATTTAAGCATAATATGGCTAATAATATGAGTTAGGCTGATAATAATAAGAGTAATAAGTATAGTGACTGTCGTTCTATCGACCAAATTTGCATAATATGGTTAATAATATGAGTCAGATTGATAACAGTGAGTGTAATAAGTGTAGTAATTGTCGTTCTGTCGATCATGTAAGCATAATATGGCTAATAATATGAGTTAGATTGATAATAATAAGAGTAGTACGTATAGTAATTGTCGTTCTATCGATCATTTAAGCATAATATGGCTAATAATATGAGTTAGGTTGATAATAGTAAGAGTAATAAGTATAGTAATTGTCGTTCTATCGATCATTTAAGCATAATATGGCTAATAATATGAGTTAGATTGATAATAATAAGAGTAATAAGTATAGTAATTGTCGTTCTATCGATCATTTAAGCATAATATGGCTAATAATATGAGTTAGATTGATAATACTAAGAGTAGTGAGTATAGTAATTCTCGTTCTATCGATCATATAAGCATAATATGGCTAATAATATGAGTTAGATTGATAATAATAAGAGTAATAAGTATAGTAATTGTCGTTCTATCGATCATTTAAGCATAATATGGCTAATAATATGAGATAGATTGATAATAATAAGAGTAATGAGTATAGTAATTGTAGTTCTATCGATCATATCTGCATAATATGGTTAATAATATGAGTTAGATTCATAATAATAAGAGTAATAAGTATAGTAATTGTCGTTCTATCGATCATTTAAGCATAATATGGCTAATAATATGAGTTAGGTTGATAATAATAAGAGTAATAAGTATAGTGACTGTCGTTCTATCGATCAAATTTGCATAATATGGTTAATAATATGAGTTAGATTGATAACAGTGAGTGTAATAAGTATAGTAATTGTCGTTCTGTCGATCATGTAAGCATAATATGGCTAATAATATGAGTTAGATTCACAATAATAAGAGTAATACGTATAGTAATTGTCGTTCTATCGATCATTTAAGCATAATATGGCTAATAATATGAGTTAGGTTGATAATAGTAAGAGTAATAAGTATAGTAATTGTCGTTCTATCGATCATTTAAGCATAATATGGTTAATAATATGAATTAGATTCATAATAATAAGAGTAATAAGTATAGTAATTGTCGTTCTATCGATCATTTAAGCATAATATGGCTAATAATATGAGTTAGATTCATAATAATAAGAGTAATATGTATAGTAATTTTCGTTCTATCGATCTTATTAGCATAATATGGTTAATAATATGAGTTAGATTGATAATAATAAGAGTAGTGAGTATAGTAATTGTCATACTATCGATCATATACGCATAATATGGCTAGTAATATGAGTTAGATTGATAATAATAAGAGTAATAAGTATAGTAATTGTCGTTCCATCGATCATTTAAGCATAATATGCCTAATAATATGAGTTAGATTGATAATAATAAGAGTAGTGAGTATAGTAATTGTAGTTCTATCGATCATATCTGCATAATATGGTTAATAATATGAGTTAGATTCATAATAATAAGAGTAATAGGTATAGTAATTGTCGTTCTATCGATCATTTAAGCATAATATGGCTAATAATATGAGTTAGATTGATAATAATAAGAATAATAAGTATAGTAATTGTCGTTCTATCGATCATATAAGCATAATATGGCTAATAATATGAGTTAGGTTGATAATAATAAGAGTAATAGGTATAGTAAATGTCGTGCTATCGATCTTATCTGCATAATATGGTTAATAATATGAGTTAGATTGATAATAGTGAGTGTAATAAGTATAGTAATTGTCGTTCTATCGATCATATTAGCATAATATGGTTAATAATATGAGTTAGATTGATAATAATAAGAGTAGTGAGTATAGTAATTGTCATACTATCGATCATATACGCATAATATGGCTAGTAATATGAGTTAGATTGATAATAATAAGAGTAATAAGTATAGTAATTGTCGTTCTATCGATCATTTAAGCATAATATGGCTAATAATATGAGTTAGATTGATAATAATAAGAGTAGTGAGTATAGTAATTGTAGTTCTATCGATCATATCTGCATAATATGGTTAATAATATGAGTTAGATTCATAATAATAAGAGTAATAAGTATAGTAATTGTCGTTCTATCGATCATTTAAGCATAATATGGCTAACAATATGAGTTAGGTTGATAATAGTAAGAGTAATAAGTATAGTAATTGTAGTTCTATCGATCATATCTGCATAATATGGTTAATAATATGAGTTAGATTCATAATAATAAGAGTATTAAGTATAGTAATTGTCGTTCTATCGATCATTTAAGCATAATATGGCTAATAATATGAGTTAGGTTGATAATAGTAAGAGTAATAAGTATAGTAATTGTCGTTCTATCGATCATATAAGCATAATATGGCTAATAATATGAGTTAGATTGATAATAATAAGAGTAATAAGTATAGTAATTGTCGTTCTATCGATCATTTAAGCATAATATGGCTAATAATATGAGTTAGATTGATAATACCAAGAGTAGTGAGTATAGTAATTCTCGTTCTATCGATCATATAAGCATAATATGGCTAATAATATGAGTTAGATTGATAATAATAAGAGTAATAAGTATAGTAATTGTCGTTCTATCGATCATTTAAGCATAATATGGCTAATAATATGAGATAGATTGATAATAATAAGAGTAATGAGTATAGTAATTGTAGTTCTATCGATCATATCTGCATAATATGGTTAATAATATGAGTTAGATTCATAATAATAAGAGTAATAAGTATAGTAATTGTCGTTCTATCGATCATTTAAGCATAATATGGCTAATAATATGAGTTATATTGATAATAATAAGAATAATAAGTATAGCAATTGTCGTTCTCTCGATCATATAAGCATAATATGGCTAATAATATGAGTTAGGTTGATAGTAATAAGAGTAATAAGTATAGTATTTGTCGTTCTATCGATCATATAAGCATAATATGGCTAATAATATGAGTTAGATTGATAATAATAAGAGTAATAAGTATAGTAATTGTCGTTCTATCGATCATTTAAGCATAATATGGCTAATAATATGGGTTAGATTGATAATAATAAGAATAATAAGTATAGCAATTGTCGTTCTCTCGATCATATAAGCATAATATGGCTAATAATATGAGTTAGGTTGATAGTAATAAGAGTAATAAGTATAGTATTTGTCGTTCTATCGATCATATAAGCATAATATGGCTAATAATATGAGTTAGATTGATAATAATAAGAGTAATAAGTATAGTAATTGTCGTTCTATCGATCATTTAAGCATAATATGGCTAATAATATGGGTTAGATTGATAATACTAAGAGTAGTGAGTATAGTAATTCTCGTTCTATCGATCATACAAGCATAATATGGCTAATAATATGAGTTAGATTGATAATAATAAGAGTAATAAGTACAGTAATTGTCGTTCTATCGATCATATAAGCATAATATGGCTAATAATATGAGTTAGAGTGATAATACTAGGAGTAGTGAGTATAGTAATTCTCATTCTATCGATCAAATAAGCATAATATGGCTAATAATATGAGTTAGATTGATAATAATAAGAGTAATGAGTATAGTAATAGTAGTTCTATCGATCATATCTGCGTAATATGGTTAATAATATGAGTTAGATTCATAATAATAAGAGTAATAAGTATAGTAATTGTCGTTCTATCGATCATTTAAGCATAATATGGCTAATAATATGAGTTAGATTGATAATAATAAGAGTAGTGAGTATAGTAATTGTCGTTCTATCGATCATTTAAGCATAATATGGCTAATAATATGAGTTAGATTCATAATAATAAGAGTAATATGTATAGTAATTTTCGTTCTATCGATCATTTAAGCATAATATGGCTAATAATATGAGTTAGGTTGATAATAATAAGAGTAATAAGTATAGTGACTGTCGTTCTATCGATCAAATTTGCATAATATGGTTAATAATATGAGTTAGATTGATAACAGTGAGTGTAATAAGTATAGTAATTGTCGTTCTGTCGATCATGTAAGCATAATATGGCTAATAATATGAGTTAGATTCACAATAATAAGAGTAATACGTATAGTAATTGTCGTTCTATCGATCATTTAAGCATAATATGGCTAATAATATGAGTTAGGTTGATAATAGTAAGAGTAATAAGTATAGTAATTGTCGTTCTATCGATCATTTAAGCATAATATGGTTAATAATATGAATTAGATTCATAATAATAAGAGTAATAAGTATAGTAATTGTCGTTCTATCGATCATTTAAGCATAATATGGCTAATAATATGAGTTAGATTCATAATAATAAGAGTAATATGTATAGTAATTTTCGTTCTATCGATCTTATTAGCATAATATGGTTAATAATATGAGTTAGATTGATAATAATAAGAGTAGTGAGTATAGTAATTGTCATACTATCGATCATATACGCATAATATGGCTAGTAATATGAGTTAGATTGATAATAATAAGAGTAATAAGTATAGTAATTGTCGTTCCATCGATCATTTAAGCATAATATGGCTAATAATATGAGTTAGATTGATAATAATAAGAGTAGTGAGTATAGTAATTGTAGTTCTATCGATCATATCTGCATAATATGGTTAATAATATGAGTTAGATTCATAATAATAAGAGTAATAGGTATAGTAATTGTCGTTCAATCGATCATTTAAGCATAATATGGCTAATAATATGAGTTAGATTGATAATAATAAGAATAATAAGTATAGTAATTGTCGGTCTATCGATCATATAAGCATAATATGGCTAATAATATGAGTTAGGTTGATAATAATAAGAGTAATAGGTATAGTAAATGTCGTGCTATCGATCTTATCTGCATAATATGGTTAATAATATGAGTTAGATTGATAATAGTGAGTGTAATAAGTATAGTAATTGTCGTTCTATCGATCATATTAGCATAATATGGTTAATAATATGAGTTAGATTGATAATAATAAGAGTAGTGAGTATCGTAATTGTCATACTATCGGTCATATACGCATAATATGGCTAGTAATATGAGTTAGATTGATAATAATAAGAGTAATAAGTATAGTAATTGTCTTTCTATCGATCATTTAAGCATAATATGGCTAATAATATGAGTTAGATTGATAATAATAAGAGTAGTGAGTATAGTAATTGTAGTTCTATCGATCATATCTGCATAATATGGTTAATAATATGAGTTAGATTCATAATAATAAGAGTAATAAGTATAGTAATTGTCGTTCTATCGATCATTTAAGCATAATATGGCTAACAATATGAGTTAGGTTGATAATAGTAAGAGTAATAAGTATAGTTATTGTAGTTCTATCGATCATATCTGCATAATATGGTTAATAATATGAGTTAGGTTGATAATAGCAAGAGCAATAAGTATAGTAATTGTCGTTCTATTGATCATTTAAGCATAATATGGCTAATAATATGAGTTAGATTGATAATAATAAGAATAATAAGTATAGCAATTGTCGTTCTCTCGATCATATAAGCATAATATGGCTAATAATATGAGTTAGATTCACAATAATAAGAGTAATACGTATAGTAATTGTCGTTCTATCGATCATTTAAGCATAATATGGCTAATAATATGAGTTAGGTTGATAATAGTAAGAGTAATAAGTATAGTAATTGTCGTTCTATCGATCATTTAAGCATAATATGGCTAACAATATGAGTTAGGTTGATAATAGTAAGAGTAATAAGTATAGTAATTGTAGTTCTATCGATCATATCTGCATAATATGGTTAATAATATGAGTTAGATTCATAATAATAAGAGTAATAAGTATAGTAATTGTCGTTCTATCGATCATTTAAGCATAATATGGCTAATAATATGAGTTAGGTTGATAATAGTAAGAGTAATAAGTATAGTAATTGTCGTTCTATCGATCATATAAGCATAATATGGCTAATAATATGAGTTAGATTGATAATAATAAGAGTAATAAGTATAGTAATTGTCGTTCTATCGATCATTTAAGCATAATATGGCTAATAATATGAGTTAGATTGATAATACTAAGAGTAGTGAGTATAGTAATTCTCGTTCTATCGATCATATAAGCATAATATGGCTAATAATATGAGTTAGATTGATAATAATAAGAGTAATAAGTATAGTAATTGTCGTTCTATCGATCATTTAAGCATAATATGGCTAATAATATGAGATAGATTGATAATAATAAGCGTAATGAGTATAGTAATTGTAGTTCTATCGATCATATCTGCATAATATGGTTAATAATATGAGTTAGATTCATAATAATAAGAGTAATAAGTATAGTAATTGTCGTTCTATCGATCATTTAAGCATAATATGGCTAATAATATGAGATAGATTGATAATAATAAGAGTAATGAGTATAGTACTTGTAGTTCTATCGATCATATCTGCATAATATGGCTAATAATATGAGTTAGGTTGATAATAATAAGAGTAATAAGTATAGTGACTGTCGTTCTATCGATCAAATTTGCATAATATGGTTAATAATATGAGTTAGATTGATAACAGTGAGTGTAATAAGTATAGTAATTGTCGTTCTGTCGATCATGTAAGCATAATATGGCTAATAATATGAGTTAGATTCATAATAATAAGAGTAATATGTATAGTAATCGTCGTTCTATCGATCATATAAGCATAATATGGCTAATAATATGAGTTAGATTGATAATAATAAGAGTAGTGCGTATAGTAATTGTCATTCTATCGATCATATACGCATAATATGGCTAATAATATGAGTTGGATTGATAATAATAAGAGTAATAAGTTCAGTGAATGTCGTTCTATCGATCATATCAGCATAATATGGGTAATAATATGAGTTAGATTGATAATAGTGAGTGTAATAAGTATAGTAATTGTCGTTCTATCGATCATATTAGCATAATATGGTTAATAATATGAGTTAGATTGATAATAATAAGAGTAATAAGTACAGTAATTGTCGTTCTGTCGATCATATAAGCATAATATGGCTAATTATATGAGTTAGATTGATAATAATAACAGTGATAAGTATAGTAATTGTCGTTCTATCGATAATATAAGCATAATAAGGCTAATAATATGAGTTAGGTTGATAATAATAAGAGTAATAAGTATAGTAATTGTCGTTCTATCGATCATTTAAGCATAATATGGCTAATAATATGAGTTAGGCTGATAATAATAAGAGTAATAAGTATAGTGACTGTCGTTCTATCGATCAAATTTGCATAATATGGTTAATAATATGAGTCAGATTGATAACAGTGAGTGTAATAAGTGTAGTAATTGTCGTTCTGTCGATCATGTAAGCATAATATGGCTAATAATATGAGTTAGATTGATAATAATAAGAGCAGTACGTATAGTAATTGTCGTTCTATCGATCATTTAAGCATAATATGGCTAATAATATGAGTTATATTGATAATAATAAGAATAATAAGTATAGCAATTGTCGTTCTATCGATCATTTAAGCATAATATGGCTAATAATATGGGTTAGATTGATAATACTAAGAGTAGTGAGTATAGTAATTCTCGTTCTATCGATCATACAAGCATAATATGGCTAATAATATGAGTTAGATTGATAATAATAAGAGTAATGAGTACAGTAATTGTCGTTCTATCGATCATATCTGCATAATATGGTTAATAATATGAGTTAGATTCATAATAATAAGAGTAATAGGTATAGTAATTGTCGTTCTATCGATCATTTAAGCATAATATGGCTAATAATATGAGTTAGATTCATAATAATAAGAGTAATATGTATAGTAATTTTCGTTCTATCGATCTTATTAGCATAATATGGTTAATAATATGAGTTAGATTGATAATAATAAGAGTAGTGAGTATAGTAATTGTCATACTATCGATCATATACGCATAATATGGCTAGTAATATGAGTTAGATTGATAATAATAAGAGTAATAAGTATAGTAATTGTCGTTCCATCGATCATTTAAGCATAATATGGCTAATAATATGAGTTAGATTGATAATAATAAGAGTAGTGAGTATAGTAATTGTAGTTCTATCGATCATATCTGCATAATATGGTTAATAATATGAGTTAGATTCATAATAATAAGAGTAATAGGTATAGTAATTGTCGTTCTATCGATCATTTAAGCATAATATGGCTAATAATATGAGTTAGATTGATAATAATAAGAATAATAAGTATAGTAATTGTCGTTCTATCGATCATATAAGCATAATATGGCTAATAATATGAGTTAGGTTGATAATAATAAGAGTAATAGGTATAGTAAATGTCGTGCTATCGATCTTATCTGCATAATATGGTTAATAATATGAGTTAGATTGATAATAGTGAGTGTAATAAGTATAGTAATTGTCGTTCTATCGATCATATTAGCATAATATGGTTAATAATATGAGTTAGATTGATAATAATAAGAGTAGTGAGTATAGTAATTGTCATACTATCGATCATATACGCATAATATGGCTAGTAATATGAGTTAGATTGATAATAATAAGAGTAATAAGTATAGTAATTGTCGTTCTATCGATCATTTAAGCATAATATGGCTAATAATATGAGTTAGATTGATAATAATAAGAGTAGTGAGTATAGTAATTGTAGTTCTATCGATCATATCTGCATAATATGGTTAATAATATGAGTTAGATTGATAATACTAAGAGTAGTGAGTATAGTAATTGTCATTCTATCGATCATATACGCATAATATGGCTAATAATATGAGTTGGATTGATAATAATAAGAGTAATAAGTATAGTGAATGTCGTTCTATCGATCATATCAGCATAATATGGGTAATAATATGAGTTAGATTGATAATAATAAGAGTAATAAGTATAGTAATTGTCGTTCTATCGATCATTTAAGCATAATATGGCTAATAATATGAGATAGATAGATAATAATAAGAGTAATGAGTATAGTAATTGTAGTTCTATCGATCATATCTGCATAATATGGTTAATAATATGAGTTAGATTCATAATAATAAGAGTAATAAGTATGGTAATTGTCGTTCTATCGATCATTTAAGCATAATATGGCTAATAATATGAGTTAGGTTGATAATAATAAGAGCAATAAGTATAGTGACTGTCGTTCTATCGATCAAATTTGCGTAATATGGTTAATAATATGAGTTAGATTGATAACAGTGAGTGTAATAAGTATAGTAATTGTCGTTCTGTCGATTATGTAAGCATAATATGGCTAATAATATGAGTTAGATTGATAATAATAAGAGTAATACGTATAGTAATTGTCGTTCTATCGATCATTTAAGCATAATATGGCTAATAATATGAGTTAGGTTGATAATAGTAAGAGTAATAAGTCTAGTAATTGTCGTTCTATCGATCATTTAATCATAATATGGCTAATAATATGAGTTAGATTGATAATAATAAGAGTAGTGAGTATAGTAATTGTAGTTCTATCGATCATATCTGCATAATATGGTTAATAATATGAGTTAGATTCATAATAATAAGAGTAATAAGTATAGTAATTGTCGTTCTATCGATCATTTAAGCATAATATGGCTAATAATATGAGTTAGGTTGATAATAGTAAGAGTAATAAGTATAGTAATTGTCGTTCTATCGATCATATAAGCATAATATGGCTAATAATATGAGTTAGATTGATAATAATAAGAGTAATAAGTATAGTAATTGTCGTTCTATCGATCATTTAAGCATAATATGGCTAATAATATGAGTTAGATTGATAATACTAAGAGTAGTGAGTATAGTAATTCTCGTTCTATCGATCATATAAGCATAATATGGCTAATAATATGAGTTAGATTGATAATAATAAGAGTAATAAGTATAGTAATTGTCGTTCTATCGATCATTTAAGCATAATATGGCTAATAATATGAGATAGATTGATAATAATAAGAGTAATGAGTATAGTAATTGTAGTTCTATCGATCATATCTGCATAATATGGTTAATAATATGAGTTAGATTCATAATAATAAGAGTAATAAGTATAGTAATTGTCGTTCTATCGATCATTTAAGCATAATATGGCTAATAATATGAGTTAGGTTGATAATAATAAGAGTAATAAGTATAGTGACTGTCGTTCTATCGATCAAATTTGCATAGTATGGTTAATAATATGAGTTAGATTGATAACAGTGAGTGTAATAAGTATAGTAATTGTCGTTCTGTCGATCATGTAAGCATAATATGGCTAATAATATGAGTTAGATTGATAATAATAAGAGTAATACGTATAGTAATTGTCGTTCTATCGATCATTTAAGCATAATATTGCTAATAATATGAGTTAGGTTGATAATAGCAAGAGCAATAAGTATAGTAATTGTCGTTCTATCGATCATTTAAGCATAATATGGCTAATAATATGAGTTAGATTGATAATAATAAGAATAATAAGTATAGCAATTGTCGTTCTCTCGATCATATAAGCATAATATGGCTAATAATATGAGTTAGATTCATAATAATAAGAGTAATAAGTATAGTAATTGTCGTTCTATCGATCATTTAAGCATAATATGGCTAATAATATGAGTTAGGTTGATAATAATAAGAGTAATAAGTATAGTGACTGTCGTTCTATCGATCAAATTTGCATTATATGGTTAATAATATGACTTAGATTGATAACAGTGAGTGTAATAAGTATAGTAATTGTCGTTCTGTCGATCATGTAAGCATAATATGGCTAATAATATGAGTTAGATTGATAATAATAAGAGTAATACGTATAGTAATTGTCGTTCTATCGATCATTTAAGCATAATATGGCTAATAATATGAGTTAGGTTGATAATAGCAAGAGCAATAAGTATAGTAATTGTCGTTCTATTGATCATTTAAGCATAATATGGCTAATAATATGAGTTAGATTGATAATAATAAGAATAATAAGTATAGCAATTGTCGTTCTCTCGATCATATAAGCATAATATGGCTAATAATATGAGTTAGATTCACAATAATAAGAGTAATACGTATAGTAATTGTCGTTCTATCGATCATTTAAGCATAATATGGCTAATAATATGAGTTAGGTTGATAATAGTAAGAGTAATAAGTATAGTAATTGTCGTTCTATCGATCATTTAAGCATAATATGGTTAATAATATGAATTAGATTCATAATAATAAGAGTAATAAGTATAGTAATTGTCGTTCTATCGATCATTTAAGCATAATATGGCTAATAATATGAGTTAGATTCATAATAATAAGAGTAATATGTATAGTAATTTTCGTTCTATCGATCTTATTAGCATAATATGGTTAATAATATGAGTTAGATTGATAATAATAAGAGTAGTGAGTATAGTAATTGTCATACTATCGATCATATACGCATAATATGGCTAGTAATATGAGTTAGATTGATAATAATAAGAGTAATAAGTATAGTAATTGTCGTTCCATCGATCATTTAAGCATAATATGGCTAATAATATGAGTTAGATTGATAATAATAAGAGTAGTGAGTATAGTAATTGTAGTTCTATCGATCATATCTGCATAATATGGTTAATAATATGAGTTAGATTCATAATAATAAGAGTAATAGGTATAGTAATTGTCGTTCTATCGATCATTTAAGCATAATATGGCTAATAATATGAGTTAGATTGATAATAATAAGAATAATAAGTATAGTAATTGTCGTTCTATCGATCATATAAGCATAATATGGCTAATAATATGAGTTAGGTTGATAATAATAAGAGTAATAGGTATAGTAAATGTCGTGCTATCGATCTTATCTGCATAATATGGTTAATAATATGAGTTAGATTGATAATAGTGAGTGTAATAAGTATAGTAATTGTCGTTCTATCGATCATATTAGCATAATATGGTTAATAATATGAGTTAGATTGATAATAATAAGAGTAGTGAGTATAGTAATTGTCATACTATCGATCATATACGCATAATATGGCTAGGAATATGAGTTAGATTGATAATAATAAGAGTAATAAGTATAGTAATTGTCGTTCTATCGATCATTTAAGCATAATATGGCTAATAATATGAGTTAGATTGATAATAATAAGAGTAGTGAGTATAGTAATTGTAGTTCTATCGATCATATCTGCATAATATGGTTAATAATATGAGTTAGATTGATAATACTAAGAGTAGTGAGTATAGTAATTGTCATTCTATCGATCATATACGCATAATATGGCTAATAATATGAGTTGGATTGATAATAATAAGAGTAATAAGTATAGTGAATGTCGTTCTATCGATCATATCAGCATAATATGGGTAATAATATGAGTTAGATTGATAATAATAAGAGTAATAAGTATAGTAATTGTCGTTCTATCGATCATTTAAGCATAATATGGCTAATAATATGAGATAGATAGATAATAATAAGAGTAATGAGTATAGTAATTGTCGTTCTATCGATCATTTAAGCATAATATGGCTAATAATATGAGATAGATTCATAATAATAAGAGTAATAAGTATGGTAATTGTCGTTCTATCGATCATTTAAGCATAATATGGCTAATAATATGAGTTAGGTTGATAATAATAAGAGCAATAAGTATAGTGACTGTCGTTCTATCGATCAAATTTGCGTAATATGGTTAATAATATGAGTTAGATTGATAACAGTGAGTGTAATAAGTATAGCAATTGTCGTTCTGTCGATTATGTAAGCATAATATGGCTAATAATATGAGTTAGATTGATAATAATAAGAGTAATACGTATAGTAATTGTCGTTCTATCGATCATTTAAGCATAATATGGCTAATAATATGAGTTAGGTTGATAATAGTAAGAGTAATAAGTCTAGTAATTGTCGTTCTATCGATCATTTAAGCATAATATGGCTAATAATATGAGTTAGATTGATAATAATAAGAGTAGTGAGTATAGTAATTGTAGTTCTATCGATCATATCTGCATAATATGGTTAATAATATGAGTTAGATTCATAATAATAAGAGTAATAAGTATAGTAATTGTCGTTCTATCGATCATTTAAGCATAATATGGCTAATAATATGAGTTAGGTTGATAATAGTAAGAGTAATAAGTATAGTAATTGTCGTTCTATCGATCATATAAGCATAATATGGCTAATAATATGAGTTAGATTGATAATAATAAGAGTAATAAGTATAGTAATTGTCGTTCTATCGATCATTTAAGCATAATATGGCTAATAATATGAGTTAGATTGATAATACTAAGAGTAGTGAGTATAGTAATTCTCGTTCTATCGATCATATAAGCATAATATGGCTAATAATATGAGTTAGATTGATAATAATAAGAGTAATAAGTATAGTAATTGTCGTTCTATCGATCATTTAAGCATAATATGGCTAATAATATGAGATAGATTGATAATAATAAGAGTAATGAGTATAGTAATTGTAGTTCTATCGATCATATCTGCATAATATGGTTAATAATATGAGTTAGATTCATAATAATAAGAGTAATAAGTATAGTAATTGTCGTTCTATCGATCATTTAAGCATAATATGGCTAATAATATGAGTTAGGTTGATAATAATAAGAGTAATAAGTATAGTGACTGTCGTTCTATCGATCAAATTTGCATAGTATGGTTAATAATATGAGTTAGATTGATAACAGTGAGTGTAATAAGTATAGTAATTGTCGTTCTGTCGATCATGTAAGCATAATATGGCTAATAATATGAGTTAGATTGATAATAATAAGAGTAATACGTATAGTAATTGTCGCTCTATCGATCATTTAAGCATAATATTGCTAATAATATGAGTTAGGTTGATAATAGCAAGAGCAATAAGTATAGTAATTGTCGTTCTATCGATCATTTAAGCATAATATGGCTAATAATATGAGTTAGATTGATAATAATAAGAATAATAAGTATAGCAATTGTCGTTCTCTCGATCATATAAGCATAATAT
The DNA here is from genome assembly GCF_050947335.1 of Megachile rotundata. NCBI lineage: Eukaryota > Metazoa > Arthropoda > Insecta > Hymenoptera > Megachilidae > Megachile > Megachile rotundata. Next base: position 69,143 of record NW_027473511.1, on the reverse strand, counting down.
GGCTAATAATATGAGTTAGGTTGATAATAAGAGTAATAAGTATAGTATTTGTCGTTCTATCGATCATATAAGCATAATATGGCTAATAATATGAGTTAGATTGATAATAATAAGAGTAATAAGTACAGTAATTGTCGTTCTATCGATCATATAAGCATAATATGGCTAATAATATGAGTTAGAGTGATAATACTAGGAGTAGTGAGTATAGTAATTCTCATTCTATCGATCATATAAGCATAATATGGCTAATAATATGAGTTAGATTGATAATAATAAGAGTAACGAGTATAGTAATAGTAGTTCTATCGATCATATCTGCGTAATATGGTTAATAATATGAGTTAGATTCATAATAATAAGAGTAATAAGTATAGTAATTGTCGTTCTATCGATCATTTAAGCATAATATGGCCAATAATATGAGTTAGGTTGATAATAAAAAGAGTAATAAGTATAGTGACTGTCGTTCTATCGATCAAATTTGCATAATATGGTTAATAATATGAGTTAGATTGATAACAGTGAGTGTAATAAGTATAGTAATTGTCGTTCTGTCGATCATGTAAGCATAATATGGCTAATAATATGAGTTAGATTGATAATAATAAGAGTAATACGTATAGTAATTGTCGTTCTATCGATCATATAAGCATCATATGGCTAATAATATGAGTTAGATTGATAATAATAAGAGTAATAAGTATAGTAATTGTCGTTCTATCGATCATTTAAGCATAATATGGCTAATAATAAGAGTTAGATTGATAATACTAAGAGTAGTGAGTATAGTAATTCTCGTTCTATCGATCATATAAGCATAATATGGCTAATAATATGAGTTAGGTTGATAATAATAAGAGTGATAAGTACAGTAATTGTCGTTCTATCGATCATTTAAGCATAATATGGCTAATAATAAGAGTTAGATTGATAATACTAAGAGTAGTGAGTATAGTAATTGTCGTTCTATCGATCATATAAGCATAATATGGCTAATAATATGAGTTAGGTTGATAATAATAAGAGTAATAAGTATAGTGACTGTCGTTCTATCGATCAAATTTGCATAATATGGTTAATAATATGAGTTAGATTGATAACAGTGAGTGTAATAAGTATAGTAATTGTCGTTCTGTCGATCATGTAAGCATAATATGGCTAATAATATGAGTTAGATTGATAATAATAAGAGTAATACGTATAGTAATTGTCGTTCTATCGATCATATAAGCATAATATGGCTAATAATATGAGTTAGATTGATAATAATAAGAGTAATAAGTATAGTAATTGTCGTTCTATCGATCATTTAAGCATAATATGGCTAATAATAAGAGTTAGATTGATAATACTAAGAGTAGTGAGTATAGTAATTGTCGTTCTATCGATCATATAAGCATAATATGGCTAATAATATGAGTTAGAGTGATAATACTAGGAGTAGTGAGTATAGTCATTCTCATTCTATCGATCATATAAGCATAATATGGCTAATAATATGAGTTAGATTGATAATAATAAGAGTAACGAGTATAGTAATAGTAGTTCTATCGATCATATCTGCGTAATATGGTTAATAATATGAGTTAGATTCATAATAATAAGAGTAATAAGTATAGTAATTGTCGTTCTATCGATCATTTAAGCATAATATGGCTAATAATATGAGTTAGGTTGATAATAGCAAGAGCAATAAGTATAGTAATTGTCGTTCTATCGATCATTTAAGCATAATATGGCTAATAATATGAGTTAGATTGATAATAATAAGAATAATAAGTATAGCAATTGTCGTTCTCTCGATCATATAAGCATAATATGGCTAATAATATGAGTTAGGTTGATAATAAGAGTAATAAGTATAGTATTTGTCGTTCTATCGATCATATAAGCATAATATGGCTAATAATATGAGTTAGATTGATAATAATAAGAGTAATAAGTACAGTAATTGTCGTTCTATCGATCATATAAGCATAATATGGCTAATAATATGAGTTAGAGTGATAATACTAGGAGTAGTGAGTATAGTAATTCTCATTCTATCGATCATATAAGCATAATATGGCTAATAATGTGAGTTAGATTGATAATAATAAGAGTAACGAGTATAGTAATAGTAGTTCTATCGATCATATCTGCGTAATATGGTTAATAATATGAGTTAGGTTGATAATAATAAGAGTAACGAGTATAGTAATAGTAGTTCTATCGATCATATCTGCATAATATGGTTAATAATATGAGTTAGATTCATAATAATAAGAGTAATAAGTATAGTAATTGTCGTTCTATCGATCATTTAAGCATAATATGGCTAATAATATGAGTTAGGTTGATAATAGTAAGAGTAATAAGTATAGTAATTGTCGTTCTATCGATCATATAAGCATAATATGGCTAATAATATGAGTTAGATTGATAATAATAAGAGTAATAAGTATAGTAATTGTCGTTCTATCGATCATTTAAGCATAATATGGCTAATAATATGAGTTAGATTGATAATACTAAGAGTAGTGAGTATAGTAATTCTCGTTCTATCGATCATATAAGCATAATATGGCTAATAATATGAGTTAGATTGATAATAATAAGAGTAATAAGTATAGTAATTGTCGTTCTATCGATCATTTAAGCATAATATGGCTAATAATATGAGATAGATTGATAATAATAAGAGTAATGAGTATAGTAATTGTAGTTCTATCGATCATATCTGCATAATATGGTTAATAATATGAGTTAGATTCATAATAATAAGAGTAATAAGTATAGTAATTGTCGTTCTATCGATCATTTAAGCATAATATGGCTAATAATTAGAGATAGATTGATAATAATAAGAGTAATGAGTATAGTAATTGTAGTTCTATCGATCATATCTGCATAATATGGCTAATAATATGAGTTAGGTTGATAATAATAAGAGTAATAAGTATAGTGACTGTCGTTCTATCGATCAAATTTGCATAGTATGGTTAATAATATGAGTTAGATTGATAACAGTGAGTGTAATAAGTATAGTAATTGTCGTTCTGTCGATCATGTAAGCATAATATGGCTAATAATATGAGTTAGATTGATAATAATAAGAGTAATACGTATAGTAATTGTCGTTCTATCGATCATTTAAGCATAATATGGCTAATAATATGAGATAGATTGATAATAATAAGAGTAATGAGTATAGTAATTGTAGTTCTATCGATCATATAAGCATAATATGGCTAATAATATGAGTTAGATTGATAATAATAAGAGTAATAAGTATAGTAATTGTCGTTCTATCGATCATTTAAGCATAATATGGCTAATAATATGAGTTAGATTGATAATAATAAGAGTAATAAGTATAGTAATTGTCGTTCTATCGATCATTTAAGCATAATATGGCTAATAATATGAGTTAGATTGATAATAATAAGAGTAGTGAGTATAGTAATTGTAGTTCTATCGATCATATCTGCATAATATGGTTAATAATATGAGTTAGATTGATAATACTAAGAGTAGTGAGTATAGTAATTGTCATTCTATCGATCATATACGCATAATATGGCTAATAATATGAGTTGGATTGATAATAATAAGAGTAATAAGTATAGTGAATGTCGTTGTATCGATCATATCAGCATAATATGGGTAATAATATGAGTTAGATTGATAATAATAAGAGTAATAAGTATAGTAATTGTCGTTCTATCGATCATTTAAGCATAATATGGCTAATAATATGAGATAGATAGATAATAATAAGAGTAATGAGTATAGTAATTGTAGTTCTATCGATCATATCTGCATAATATGGTTAATAATATGAGTTAGATTCATAATAATAAGAGTAATAAGTATGGTAATTGTCGTTCTATCGATCATTTAAGCATAATATGGCTAATAATATGAGTTAGGTTGATAATAATAAGAGTAATAAGTATAGTGACTGTCGTTCTATCGATCAAATTTGCGTAATATGGTTAATAATATGAGTTAGATTGATAACAGTGAGTGTAATAAGTATAGTAATTGTCGTTCTGTCGATCATGTAAGCATAATATGGCTAATAATATGAGTTAGATTGATAATAATAAGAGTAATAAGTATAGTAATTGTCGCTCTATCGATCATTTAAGCATAATATGGCTAATAATATGAGTTAGATTGATAATACTAAGAGTAGTGAGTATAGTAATTCTCGTTCTATCGATCATATAAGCATAATATGGCTAATAATATGAGTTAGATTGATAATAATAAGAGTAATAAGTATAGTAATTGTCGTTCTATCGATCATTTAAGCATAATATGGCTAATAATATGAGATAGATTGATAATAATAAGAGTAATGAGTATAGTAATTGTAGTTCTATCGATCATATCTGCATAATATGGTTAATAATATGAGTTAGATTCATAATAATAAGAGTAATAAGTATAGTAATTGTCGTTCTATCGATCATTTAAGCATAATATGGCTAATAATATGAGATAGATTGATAATAATAAGAGTAATGAGTATAGTAATTGTAGTTCTATCGATCATATCCGCATAATATGGCTAATAATATGAGTTAGGTTGATAATAATAAGAGTAATAAGTATAGTGACTGTCGTTCTATCGATCAAATTTGCATAGTATGGTTAATAATATGAGTTAGATTGATAACAGTGAGTGTAATAAGTATAGTAATTGTCGTTCTGTCGATCATGTAAGCATAATATGGCTAATAATATGAGTTAGATTGATAATAATAAGAGTAATACGTATAGTAATTGTCGTTCTATCGATCATTTAAGCATAATATGGCTAATAATATGAGTTAGGTTGATAATAGCAAGAGCAATAAGTATAGTAATTGTCGTTCTATTGATCATTTAAGCATAATATGGCTAATAATATGAGTTAGATTGATAATAATAAGAATAATAAGTATAGCAATTATCGTTCTCTCGATCATATAAGCATAATATGGCTAATAATATGAGATAGGTTGATAATAATAAGAGTAATAGGTATAGTAAATGTCGTGCTATCGATCTTATCTGCATAATATGGTTAATAATATGAGTTAGATAGATAATAGTGAGTGTAATAAGTATAGTAATTGTCCGTCTATCGATCATATTAGCATAATATGGTTAATAATATGAGTTAGATTGATAATAATAAGAGTAGTGAGTATAGTAATTGTCATACTATCGATCATATACGCATAATATGGCTAGTAATATGAGTTAGATTTATAATAATAAGAGTAATAAGTATAGTAATTGTCGTTCTATCGATCATTTAAGCATAATATGGCTAATAATATGAGTTAGATTCATAATAATAAGAGTAATATGTATAGTAATTGTCGTTCTATCGATCATATAAGCATAATATGGCTAATAATATGAGTTGGATTGATAATAATAAGAGTAATAAGTATAGTGAATGTCGTTCTATCGATCATATCAGCATAATATGGGTAATAATATGAGTTAGATTGATAATAATAAGAGTAATAAGTATAGTAATTGTCGTTCTATCGATCATTTAAGCATAATATGGCTAATAATATGAGATAGATAGATAATAATAAGAGTAATGAGTATAGTAATTGTAGTTCTATCGATCATATCCGCATAATATGGTTAATAATATGAGTTAGATTCATAATAATAAGAGTAATAAGTATGGTAATTATCGTTCTATCGATCATTTAAGCATAATATGGCTAATAATATGAGTTAGGTTGATAATAATAAGAGTAATAAGTATAGTGACTGTCGTTCTATCGATCAAATTTGCATAATATGGTTAATAATATGAGTTAGATTGATAACAGTGAGTGTAATAAGTATAGTAATTGTCGTTCTGTCGATCATGTAAGCATAATATGGCTAATAATATGAGTTAGATTGATAATAATAAGAGTAATACGTATAGTAATTGTCGTTCTATCGATCATTTAAGCATAATATGGCTAATAATATGAGTTAGGTTGATAATAGTAAGAGTAATAAGTATAGTAATTGTCGTTCTATCGATCATTTAAGCATAATATGGCTAATAATATGAGTTAGATTGATAATAATAAGAGTAGTGAGTATAGTAATTGTAGTTCTATCGATCATATCTGCATAATATGGTTAATAATATGAGTTAGATTCATAATAATAAGAGTAATAAGTATAGTAATTGTCGTTCTATCGATCATTTAAGCATAATATGGCTAATAATATGAGTTAGGTTGATAATAGTAAGAGTAATAAGTATAGTAATTGTCGTTCTATCGATCATATAAGCATAATATGGCTAATAATATGAGTTAGATTGATAATAATAAGAGTAATAAGTATAGTAATTGTCGTTCTATCGATCATTTAAGCATAATATGGCTAATAATATGAGTTAGATTGATAATACTAAGAGTAGTGAGTATAGTAATTCTCGTTCTATCGATCATATAAGCATAATATGGCTAATAATATGAGTTAGATTGATAATAATAAGAGTAATAAGTATAGTAATTGTCGTTCTATCGATCATTTAAGCATAATATGGCTAATAATATGAGATAGATTGATAATAATAAGAGTAATGAGTATAGTAATTGTAGTTCTATCGATCATATCTGCATAATATGGTTAATAATATGAGTTAGATTCATAATAATAAGAGTAATAAGTATAGTAATTGTCGTTCTATCGATCATTTAAGCATAATATGGCTAATAATATGAGTTAGGTTGATAATAATAAGAGTAATAAGTATAGTGACTGTCGTTCTATCGATCAAATTTGCATAGTAATGGTTAATAATATGAGTTAGATTGATAACAGTGAGTGTAATAAGTATAGTAATTGTCGTTCTGTCGATCATGTAAGCATAATATGGCTAATAATATGAGTTAGATTGATAATTATAAGAGTAATACGTATAGTAATTGTCGTTCTATCGATCATTTAAGCATAATATGGCTAATAATATGAGTTAGGTTGATAATAGCAAGAGCAATAAGTATAGTAATTGTCGTTCTATCGATCATTTAAGCATAATATGGCTAATAATATGAGTTAGATTGATAATAATAAGAATAATAAGTATAGCAATTGTCGTTCTCTCGATCATATAAGCATAATATGGCTAATAATATGAGTTAGGTTGATAATAAGAGTAATAAGTATAGTATTTGTCGTTCTATCGATCATATAAGCATAATATGGCTAATAATATGAGTTAGATTGATAATAATAAGAGTAATAAGTACAGTAATTGTCGTTCTATCGATCATATAAGCATAATATGGCTAATAATATGAGTTAGAGTGATAATACTAGGAGTAGTGAGTATAGTAATTCTCATTCTATCGATCATATAAGCATAATATGGCTAATAATATGAGTTAGATTGATAATAATAAGAGTAACGAGTATAGTAATAGTAGTTCTATCGATCATATCTGTGTAATATGGTTAATAATATGAGTTAGATTCATAATAATAAGAGTAATAAGTATAGTAATTGTCGTTCTATCGATCATTTAAGCATAATATGGCTAATAATATGAGTTAGGTTGATAATAATAAGAGTAATAAGTATAGTGACTGTCGTTCTATCGATCAAATTTGCATAATATGGTTAATAATATGAGTTAGATTGATAACAGTGAGTGTAATAAGTATAGTAATTGTCGTTCTGTCGATCATGTAAGCATAATATGGCTAATAATATGAGTTAGATTGATAATAATAAGAGTAATACGTATAGTAATTGTCGTTCTATCGATCATATAAGCATAATATGGCTAATAATATGAGTTAGATTGATAATAATAAGAGTAATAAGTATAGTAATTGTCGTTCTATCGATCATTTAAGCATAATATGGCTAATAATAAGAGTTAGATTGATAATACTAAGAGTAGTGAGTATAGTAATTCTCGTTCTATCGATCATATAAGCATAATATGGCTAATAATATGAGTTAGGTTGATAATAATAAGAGTGATAAGTACAGTAATTGTCGTTCTATCGATCATTTAAGCATAATATGGCTAATAATAAGAGTTAGATTGATAATACTAAGAGTAGTGAGTATAGTAATTGTCGTTCTATCGATCATATAAGCATAATATGGCTAATAATATGAGTTAGGTTGATAGTAATAAGAGTAATAAGTATAGTGACTGTCGTTCTATCGATCAAATTTGCATAATATGGTTAATAATATGAGTTAGATTGATAACAGTGAGTGTAATAAGTATAGTAATTGTCGTTCTGTCGATCATGTAAGCATAATATGGCTAATAATATGAGTTAGATTGATAATAATAAGAGTAATAAGTATAGCAATTGTCGTTCTCTCGATCATATAAGCATAATATGGCTAATAATATGAGTTAGGTTGATAATAAGAGTAATAAGTATAGTATTTGTCGTTCTATCGATCATATAAGCATAATATGGCTAATAATATGAGTTAGATTGATAATAATAAGAGTAATAAGTACAGTAATTGTCGTTCTATCGATCATATAAGCATAATATGGCTAATAATATGAGTTAGAGTGATAATACTAGGAGTAGTGAGTATAGTAATTCTCATTCTATCGATCATATAAGCATAATATGGCTAATAATATGAGTTAGATTGATAATAATAAGAGTAACGAGTATAGTAATAGTAGTTCTATCGATCATATCTGCGTAATATGGTTAATAATATGAGTTAGATTCATAATAATAAGAGTAATAAGTATAGTAATTGTCGTTCTATCGATCATTTAAGCATAATATGGCTAATAATATGAGTTAGGTTGATAATAATAAGAGTAATAAGTATAGTGACTGTCGTTCTATCGATCAAATTTGCATAATATGGTTAATAATATGAGTTAGATTGATAACAGTGAGTGTAATAAGTATAGTAATTGTCGTTCTGTCGATCATGTAAGCATAATATGGCTAATAATATGAGTTAGATTGATAATAATAAGAGTAATACGTATAGTAATTGTCGTTCTATCGATCATATAAGCATAATATGGCTAATAATATGAGTTAGATTGATAATAATAAGAGTAATAAGTATAGTAATTGTCGTTCTATCGATCATTTAAGCATAATATGGCTAATAATATGAGATAGATTGATAATAATAAGAGTAATGAGTATAGTAATTGTAGTTCTATCGATCATATCTGCATAATATGGTTAATAATATGAGTTAGATTCATAATAATAAGAGTAATAAGTATAGTAATTGTCGTTCTATCGATCATTTAAGCATAATATGGCTAATAATATGAGTTAGGTTGATAATAATAAGAGTAATAAGTATAGTGACTGTCGTTCTATCGATCAAATTTGCATAGTATGGTTAATAATATGAGTTAGATTGATAACAGTGAGTGTAATAAGTATAGTAATTGTCGTTCTGTCGATCATGTAAGCATAATATGGCTAATAATATGAGTTAGATTGATAATAGTAAGAGTAATACGTATAGTAATTGTCGTTCTATCGATCATTTAAGCATAATATGGCTAATAATATGAGTTAGGTTGATAATAGCAAGAGCAATAAGTATAGTAATTGTCGTTCTATCGATCATTTAAGCATAATATGGCTAATAATATGAGTTAGATTGATAATAATAAGAATAATAAGTATAGCAATTGTCGTTCTCTCGATCATATAAGCATAATATGGCTAATAATATGAGTTAGGTTGATAATAAGAGTAATAAGTATAGTATTTGTCGTTCTATCGATCATATAAGCATAATATGGCTAATAATATGAGTTAGATTGATAATAATAAGAGTAATAAGTACAGTAATTGTCGTTCTATCGATCATATAAGCATAATATGGCTAATAATATGAGTTAGATTGATAATAATAAGAGTAATAAGTATAGTAATTGTCGTTCTGTCGATCATTTAAGCATAATATGGCTAATAATATGAGTTAGATTGATAATACTAAGAGTAGTGAGTATAGTAATTCTCGTTCTATCGATCATATAAGCATAATATGGCTAATAATATGAGTTAGATTGATAATAATAAGAGTAATAAGTATAGTAATTGTCGTTCTATCGATCATTTAAGCATAATATGGCTAATAATATGAGATAGATTGATAATAATAAGAGTAATGAGTATAGTAATTGTAGTTCTATCGATCATATCTGCATAATATGGTTAATAATATGAGTTAGATTCATAATAATAAGAGTAATAAGTATAGTAATTGTCGTTCTATCGATCATTTAAGCATAATATGGCTAATAATATGAGTTAGGTTGATAATAATAAGAGTAATAAGTATAGTGACTGTCGTTCTATCGATCAAATTTGCATAGTATGGTTAATAATATGAGTTAGATTGATAACAGTGAGTGTAATAAGTATAGTAATTGTCGTTCTGTCGATCATGTAAGCATAATATGGCTAATAATATGAGTTAGATTGATAATAATAAGAGTAATACGTATAGTAATTGTCGTTCTATCGATCATTTAAGCATAATATGGCTAATAATATGAGTTAGATTCATAATAATAAGAGTAATATGTATAGTAATTGTCGTTCTATCGATCATATAAGCATAATATGGCTAATAATATGAGTTAGATTGATAATAATAAGAGTAGTGAGTATAGTAATTGTCATTCTATCGATCATATACGCATAATATGGCTAATAATATGAGTTGGATTGATAATAATAAGAGTAATAAGTATAGTGAATGTCGTTCTATCGATCATATCAGCATAATATGGGTAATAATATGAGTTATATTGATAATAATAAGAGTAATAAGTATAGTAATTGTCGTTCTATCGATCATTTAAGCATAATATGGCTAATAATATGAGATAGATAGATAATAATAAGAGTAATGAGTATAGTAATTGTAGTTCTATCGATCATATCTGCATAATATGGTTAATAATATGAGTTAGATTCATAATAATAAGAGTAATAAGTATGGTAATTGTCGTTCTATCGATCATTTAAGCATAATATGGCTAATAATATGAGTTAGGTTGATAATAATAAGAGTAATAAGTATAGTGACTGTCGTTCTATCGATCAAATTTGCATAATATGGTTAATAATATGAGTTAGATTGATAACAGTGAGTGTAATAAGTATAGTAATTGTCGTTCTGTCGATCATGTAAGCATAATATGGCTAATAATATGAGTTAGATTGATAATAATAAGAGTAATACGTATAGTAATTGTCGTTCTATCGATCATTTAAGCATAATATGGCTAATAATATGAGTTAGATTCATAATAATAAGAGTAATAAGTATAGTAATTGTCGTTCTATCGATCATTTAAGCATAATATGGCTAATAATATGAGTTAGGTTGATAATAATAAGAGTAATAAGTATAGTGACTGTCGTTCTATCGATCAAATTTGCATAGTATGGTTAATAATATGAGTTAGATTGATAACAGTGAGTGTAATAAGTATAGTAATTGTCGTTCTGTCGATGATGTAAGCATAATACGGCTAATAATATGAGTTAGATTGATAATAATAAGAGTAATACGTATAGTAATTGTCGTTCTATCGATCATTTAAGCATAATATGGCTAATAATATGAGTTAGGTTGATAATAGCAAGAGCAATAAGTATAGTAATTGTCGTTCTATCGATCATTTAAGCATAATATGGCTAATAATATGAGTTAGATTGATAATAATAAGAATAATAAGTATAGCAATTGTCGTTCTCTCGATCATATAAGCATAATATGGCTAATAATATGAGTTAGAGTGATAATACTAGGAGTAGTGAGTATAGTAATTCTCATTCTATCGATCATATAAGCATAATATGGCTAATAATATGAGTTGGGTTGATAATAATAAGAGTAATAAGTATAGTGACTGTCGTTCTATCGATCAAATTTGCATAATATGGTTAATAATATGAGTTAGATTGATAACAGTGAGTGTAATAAGTATAGTAATTGTCGTTCTGTCGATCATGTAAGCATAATATGGCTAATAATATGAGTTAGATTGATAATAATAAGAGTAATACGTATAGTAATTGTCGTTCTATCGATCATATAAGCATAATATGGCTAATAATATGAGTTAGATTGATAATAATAAGAGTAATAAGTATAGTAATTGTCGTTCTATCGATCATTTAAGCATAATATGGCTAATAATAAGAGTTAGATTGATAATACTAAGAGTAGTGAGTATAGTAATTGTCGTTCTATCGATCATATAAGCATAATATGGCTAATAATATGAGTTAGAGTGATAATACTAGGAGTAGTGAGTATAGTAATTCTCATTCTATCGATCATATAAGCATAATATGGCTAATAATATGAGTTAGATTGATAATAATAAGAGTAACGAGTATAGTAATAGTAGTTCTATCGATCATATCTGCGTAATATGGTTAATAATATGAGTTAGATTCATAATAATAAGAGTAATAAGTATAGTAATTGTCGTTCTATCGATCATTTAAGCATAATATGGCTAATAATATGAGTTAGATTGATAATAATAAGAGTAATAAGTACAGTAATTGTCGTTCTATCGATCATATAAGCATAATATGGCTAATAATATGAGTTAGAGTGATAATACTAGGAGTAGTGAGTATAGTAATTCTCATTCTATCGATCATATAAGCATAATATGGCTAATAATATGAGTTAGATTGATAATAATAAGAGTAACGAGTATAGTAATAGTAGTTCTATCGATCATATCTGCGTAATATGGTTAATAATATGAGTTAGATTCATAATAATAAGAGTAATAAGTATAGTAATTGTCGTTCTATCGATCATTTAAGCATAATATGGCTAATAATATGAGTTAGATTGATAATAATAAGAATAATAAGTATAGCAATTGTCGTTCTCTCGATCATATAAGCATAATATGGCTAATAATATGAGTTAGGTTGATAATAAGAGTAATAAGTATAGTATTTGTCGTTCTATCGATCATATAAGCATAATATGGCTAATAATATGAGTTAGATTGATAATACTAAGAGTAGTGAGTATAGTAATTCTCGTTCTATCGATCATATAAGCATAATATGGCTAATAATATGAGTTAGATTGATAATAATAAGAGTAATAAGTATAGTAATTGTCGTTCTATCGATCATTTAAGCATAATATGGCTAATAATATGAGATAGATTGATAATAATAAGAGTAATGAGTATAGTAATTGTAGTTCTATCGATCATATCTGCATAATATGGTTAATAATATGAGTTAGATTCATAATAATAAGAGTAATAAGTATAGTAATTGTCGTTCTATCGATCATTTAAGCATAATATGGCTAATAATATGAGATAGATTGATAATAATAAGAGTAATGAGTATAGTAATTGTAGTTCTATCGATCATATCCGCATAATATGGCTAATAATATGAGTTAGGTTGATAATAATAAGAGTAATAAGTATAGTGACTGTCGTTCTATCGATCAAATTTGCATAGTATGGTTAATAATATGAGTTAGATTGATAACAGTGAGTGTAATAAGTATAGTAATTGTCGTTCTGTCGATCATGTAAGCATAATATGGCTAATAATATGAGTTAGATTGATAATAATAAGAGTAATACGTATAGTAATTGTCGTTCTATCGATCATTTAAGCATAATATGGCTAATAATATGAGTTAGGTTGATAATAGCAAGAGCAATAAGTATAGTAATTGTCGTTCTATTGATCATTTAAGCATAATATGGCTAATAATATGAGTTAGATTGATAATAATAAGAATAATAAGTATAGCAATTGTCGTTCTCTCGATCATATAAGCATAATATGGCTAATAATATGAGATAGGTTGATAATAATAAGAGTAATAGGTATAGTAAATGTCGTGCTATCGATCTTATCTGCATAATATGGTTAATAATATGAGTTAGATAGATAATAGTGAGTGTAATAAGTATAGTAATTGTCCGTCTATCGATCATATTAGCATAATATGGTTAATAATATGAGTTAGATTGATAATAATAAGAGTAGTGAGTATAGTAATTGTCATACTATCGATCATATACGCATAATATGGCTAGTAATATGAGTTAGATTTATAATAATAAGAGTAATAAGTATAGTAATTGTCGTTCTATCGATCATTTAAGCATAATATGGCTAATAATATGAGTTAGATTCATAATAATAAGAGTAATATGTATAGTAATTGTCGTTCTATCGATCATATAAGCATAATATGGCTAATAATATGAGTTGGATTGATAATAATAAGAGTAATAAGTATAGTGAATGTCGTTCTATCGATCATATCAGCATAATATGGGTAATAATATGAGTTAGATTGATAATAATAAGAGTAATAAGTATAGTAATTGTCGTTCTATCGATCATTTAAGCATAATATGGCTAATAATATGAGATAGATAGATAATAATAAGAGTAATGAGTATAGTAATTGTAGTTCTATCGATCATATCTGCATAATATGGTTAATAATATGAGTTAGATTCATAATAATAAGAGTAATAAGTATGGTAATTGTCGTTCTATCGATCATTTAAGCATAATATGGCTAATAATATGAGTTAGGTTGATAATAATAAGAGTAATAAGTATAGTGACTGTCGTTCTATCGATCAAATTTGCATAATATGGTTAATAATATGAGTTAGATTGATAACAGTGAGTGTAATAAGTATAGTAATTGTCGTTCTGTCGATCATGTAAGCATAATATGGCTAATAATATGAGTTAGATTGATAATAATAAGAGTAATACGTATAGTAATTGTCGTTCTATCGATCATTTAAGCATAATATGGCTAATAATATGAGTTAGGTTGATAATAGTAAGAGTAATAAGTATAGTAATTGTCGTTCTATCGATCATTTAAGCATAATATGGCTAATAATATGAGTTAGATTGATAATAATAAGAGTAGTGAGTATAGTAATTGTAGTTCTATCGATCATATCTGCATAATATGGTTAATAATATGAGTTAGATTCATAATAATAAGAGTAATAAGTATAGTAATTGTCGTTCTATCGATCATTTAAGCATAATATGGCTAATAATATGAGTTAGGTTGATAATAGTAAGAGTAATAAGTATAGTAATTGTCGTTCTATCGATCATATAAGCATAATATGGCTAATAATATGAGTTAGATTGATAATAATAAGAGTAATAAGTATAGTAATTGTCGTTCTATCGATCATTTAAGCATAATATGGCTAATAATATGAGTTAGATTGATAATACTAAGAGTAGTGAGTATAGTAATTCTCGTTCTATCGATCATATAAGCATAATATGGCTAATAATATGAGTTAGATTGATAATAATAAGAGTAATAAGTATAGTAATTGTCGTTCTATCGATCATTTAAGCATAATATGGCTAATAATATGAGATAGATTGATAATAATAAGAGTAATGAGTATAGTAATTGTAGTTCTATCGATCATATCTGCATAATATGGTTAATAATATGAGTTAGATTCATAATAATAAGAGTAATAAGTATAGTAATTGTCGTTCTATCGATCATTTAAGCATAATATGGCTAATAATATGAGTTAGGTTGATAATAATAAGAGTAATAAGTATAGTGACTGTCGTTCTATCGATCAAATTTGCATAGTATGGTTAATAATATGAGTTAGATTGATAACAGTGAGTGTAATAAGTATAGTAATTGTCGTTCTGTCGATCATGTAAGCATAATATGGCTAATAATATGAGTTAGATTGATAATTATAAGAGTAATACGTATAGTAATTGTCGTTCTATCGATCATTTAAGCATAATATGGCTAATAATATGAGTTAGGTCGATAATAGCAAGAGCAATAAGTATAGTAATTGTCGTTCTATCGATCATTTAAGCATAATATGGCTAATAATATGAGTTAGATTGATAATAATAAGAATAATAAGTATAGCAATTGTCGTTCTCTCGATCATATAAGCATAATATGGCTAATAATATGAGTTAGGTTGATAATAAGAGTAATAAGTATAGTATTTGTCGTTCTATCGATCATATAAGCATAATATGGCTAATAATATGAGTTAGATTGATAATAATAAGAGTAATAAGTACAGTAATTGTCGTTCTATCGATCATATAAGCATAATATGGCTAATAATATGAGTTAGAGTGATAATACTAGGAGTAGTGAGTATAGTAATTCTCATTCTATCGATCATATAAGCATAATATGGCTAATAATATGAGTTAGATTGATAATAATAAGAGTAACGAGTATAGTAATAGTAGTTCTATCGATCATATCTGTGTAATATGGTTAATAATATGAGTTAGATTCATAATAATAAGAGTAATAAGTATAGTAATTGTCGTTCTATCGATCATTTAAGCATAATATGGCTAATAATATGAGTTAGGTTGATAATAATAAGAGTAATAAGTATAGTGACTGTCGTTCTATCGATCAAATTTGCATAATATGGTTAATAATATGAGTTAGATTGATAACAGTGAGTGTAATAAGTATAGTAATTGTCGTTCTGTCGATCATGTAAGCATAATATGGCTAATAATATGAGTTAGATTGATAATAATAAGAGTAATACGTATAGTAATTGTCGTTCTATCGATCATATAAGCATAATATGGCTAATAATATGAGTTAGATTGATAATAATAAGAGTAATAAGTATAGTAATTGTCGTTCTATCGATCATTTAAGCATAATATGGCTAATAATAAGAGTTAGATTGATAATACTAAGAGTAGTGAGTATAGTAATTCTCGTTCTATCGATCATATAAGCATAATATGGCTAATAATATGAGTTAGGTTGATAATAATAAGAGTGATAAGTACAGTAATTGTCGTTCTATCGATCATTTAAGCATAATATGGCTAATAATAAGAGTTAGATTGATAATACTAAGAGTAGTGAGTATAGTAATTGTCGTTCTATCGATCATATAAGCATAATATGGCTAATAATATGAGTTAGGTTGATAGTAATAAGAGTAATAAGTATAGTGACTGTCGTTCTATCGATCAAATTTGCATAATATGGTTAATAATATGAGTTAGATTGATAACAGTGAGTGTAATAAGTATAGTAATTGTCGTTCTGTCGATCATGTAAGCATAATATGGCTAATAATATGAGTTAGATTGATAATAATAAGAGTAATACGTATAGTAATTGTCGTTCTATCGATCATATAAGCATAATATGGCTAATAATATGAGTTAGATTGATAATAATAAGAGTAATAAGTATAGTAATTGTCGTTCTATCGATCATTTAAGCATAATATGGCTAATAATAAGAGTTAGATTGATAATACTAAGAGTAGTGAGTATAGTAATTGTCGTTCTATCGATCATATAAGCATAATATGGCTAATAATATGAGTTAGAGTGATAATACTAGGAGTAGTGAGTATAGTAATTCTCATTCTATCGATCATATAAGCATA
The DNA here is from genome assembly GCF_050947335.1 of Megachile rotundata. Taxonomy (NCBI): domain Eukaryota; kingdom Metazoa; phylum Arthropoda; class Insecta; order Hymenoptera; family Megachilidae; genus Megachile; species Megachile rotundata. The sequence continues at coordinate 51,654 of NW_027473511.1, read as the reverse complement.
ATATGGCTAATAATATGAGTTAGATTGATAATAATAAGAGTAACGAGTATAGTAATAGTAGTTCTATCGATCATATCTGCGTAATATGGTTAATAATATGAGTTAGATTCATAATAATAAGAGTAATAAGTATAGTAATTGTCGTTCTATCGATCATTTAAGCATAATATGGCTAATAATATGAGTTAGGTTGATAATAGCAAGAGCAATAAGTATAGTAATTGTCGTTCTATCGATCATTTAAGCATAATATGGCTAATAATATGAGTTAGATTGATAATAATAAGAATAATAAGTATAGCAATTGTCGTTCTCTCGATCATATAAGCATAATATGGCTAATAATATGAGTTAGGTTGATAATAAGAGTAATAAGTATAGTATTTGTCGTTCTATCGATCATATAAGCATAATATGGCTAATAATATGAGTTAGATTGATAATAATGAGAGTAATAAGTACAGTAATTGTCGTTCTATCGATCATATAAGCATAATATGGCTAATAATATGAGTTAGAGTGATAATACTAGGAGTAGTGAGTATAGTAATTCTCATTCTATCGATCATATAAGCATAATATGGCTAATAATATGAGTTAGATTGATAATAATAAGAGTAACGAGTATAGTAATAGTAGTTCTATCGATCATATCTGCGTAATATGGTTAATAATATGAGTTAGATTCATAATAATAAGAGTAATAAGTATAGTAATTGTCGTTCTATCGATCATTTAAGCATAATATGGCTAATAATATGAGTTAGGTTGATAATAATAAGAGTAATAAGTATAGTGACTGTCGTTCTATCGATCAAATTTGCATAATATGGTTAATAATATGAGTTAGATTGATAACAGTGAGTGTAATAAGTATAGTAATTGTCGTTCTGTCGATCATGTAAGCATAATATGGCTAATAATATGAGTTAGATTGATAATAATAAGAGTAATACGTATAGTAATTGTCGTTCTATCGATCATATAAGCATAATATGGCTAATAATATGAGTTAGATTGATAATAATAAGAGTAATAAGTATAGTAATTGTCGTTCTATCGATCATTTAAGCATAATATGGCTAATAATATGAGATAGATTGATAATAATAAGAGTAATGAGTATAGTAATTGTAGTTCTATCGATCATATCTGCATAATATGGTTAATAATATGAGTTAGATTCATAATAATAAGAGTAATAAGTATAGTAATTGTCGTTCTATCGATCATTTAAGCATAATATGGCTAATAATATGAGTTAGGTTGATAATAATAAGAGTAATAAGTATAGTGACTGTCGTTCTATCGATCAAATTTGCATAGTATGGTTAATAATATGAGTTAGGTTGATAACAGTGAGTGTAATAAGTATAGTAATTGTCGTTCTGTCGATCATGTAAGCATAATATGGCTAATAATATGAGTTAGATTGATAATAATAAGAGTAATACGTATAGTAATTGTCGTTCTATCGATCATTTAAGCATAATATGGCTAATAATATGAGTTAGGTTGATAATAGCAAGAGCAATAAGTATAGTAATTGTCGTTCTATCGATCATTTAAGCATAATATGGCTAATAATATGAGTTAGATTGATAATAATAAGAATAATAAGTATAGCAATTGTCGTTCTCTCGATCATATAAGCATAATATGGCTAATAATATGAGTTAGGTTGATAATAAGAGTAATAAGTATAGTATTTGTCGTTCTATCGATCATATAAGCATAATATGGCTAATAATATGAGTTAGATTGATAATAATAAGAGTAATAAGTACAGTAATTGTCGTTCTATCGATCATATAAGCATAATATGGCTAATAATATGAGTTAGATTGATAATAATAAGAGTAATAAGTATAGTAATTGTCGTTCTGTCGATCATTTAAGCATAATATGGCTAATAACATGAGTTAGATTGATAATACTAAGAGTAGTGAGTATAGTAATTCTCGTTCTATCGATCATATAAGCATAATATGGCTAATAATATGAGTTAGATTGATAATAATAAGAGTAATAAGTATAGTAATTGTCGTTCTATCGATCATTTAAGCATAATATGGCTAATAATATGAGATAGATTGATAATAATAAGAGTAATGAGTATAGTAATTGTAGTTCTATCGATCATATCTGCATAATATGGTTAATAATATGAGTTAGATTCATAATAATAAGAGTAATAAGTATAGTAATTGTCGTTCTATCGATCATTTAAGCATAATATGGCTAATAATATGAGTTAGGTTGATAATAATAAGAGTAATAAGTATAGTGACTGTCGTTCTATCGATCAAATTTGCATAGTATGGTTAATAATATGAGTTAGATTGATAACAGTGAGAGTAATAAGTATAGTAATTGTCGTTCTGTCGATCATGTAAGCATAATATGGCTAATAATATGAGTTAGATTGATAATAATAAGAGTAATACGTATAGTAATTGTCGTTCTATCGATCATTTAAGCATAATATGGCTAATAATATGAGTTAGATTCATAATAATAAGAGTAATATGTATAGTAATTGTCGTTCTATCGATCATATAAGCATAATATGGCTAATAATATGAGTTAGATTGATAATAATAAGAGTAGTGAGTATAGTAATTGTCATTCTATCGATCATATACGCATAATATGGCTAATAATATGAGTTGGATTGATAATAATAAGAGTAATAAGTATAGTGAATGTCGTTCTATCGATCATATCAGCATAATATGGGTAATAATATGAGTTAGATTGATAATAATAAGAGTAATAAGTATAGTAATTGTCGTTCTATCGATCATTTAAGCATAATATGGCTAATAATATGAGATAGATAGATAATAATAAGAGTAATGAGTATAGTAATTGTAGTTCTATCGATCATATCTGCATAATATGGCTAATAATATGAGTTAGATTCATAATAATAAGAGTAATAAGTATGGTAATTGTCGTTCTATCGATCATTTAAGCATAATATGGCTAATAATATGAGTTAGGTTGATAATAATAAGAGTAATAAGTATAGTGACTGTCGTTCTATCGATCAAATTTGCATAATATGGTTAATAATATGAGTTAGATTGATAACAGTGAGTGTAATAAGTATAGTAATTGTCGTTCTGTCGATCATGTAAGCATAATATGGCTAATAATATGAGTTAGATTGATAATAATAAGAGTAATACGTATAGTAATTGTCGTTCTATCGATCATTTAAGCATAATATGGCTAATAATATGAGTTAGGTTGATAATAGTAAGAGTAATAAGTATAGTAATTGTCGTTCTATCGATCATTTAAGCATAATATGGTTAATAATATGAGTTAGATTGATAATAATAAGAGTAGTGAGTATAGTAATTGTAGTTCTATCGATCATATCTGCATAATATGGTTAATAATATGAGTTAGATTCATAATAATAAGAGTAATAAGTATAGTAATTGTCGTTCTATCGATCATTTAAGCATAATATGGCTAATAATATGAGTTAGGTTGATAATAATAAGAGTAATAAGTATAGTGACTGTCGTTCTATCGATCAAATTTGCATAGTATGGTTAATAATATGAGTTAGATTGATAACAGTGAGTGTAATAAGTATAGTAATTGTCGTTCTGTCGATGATGTAAGCATAATACGGCTAATAATATGAGTTAGATTGATAATAATAAGAGTAATACGTATAGTAATTGTCGTTCTATCGATCATTTAAGCATAATATGGCTAATAATATGAGTTAGGTTGATAATAGCAAGAGCAATAAGTATAGTAATTGTCGTTCTATCGATCATTTAAGCATAATATGGCTAATAATATGAGTTAGATTGATAATAATAAGAATAATAAGTATAGCAATTGTCGTTCTCTCGATCATATAAGCATAATATGGCTAATAATATGAGTTAGAGTGATAATACTAGGAGTAGTGAGTATAGTAATTCTCATTCTATCGATCATATAAGCATAATATGGCTAATAATATGAGTTGGGTTGATAATAATAAGAGTAATAAGTATAGTGACTGTCGTTCTATCGATCAAATTTGCATAATATGGTTAATAATATGAGTTAGATTGATAACAGTGAGTGTAATAAGTATAGTAATTGTCGTTCTGTCGATCATGTAAGCATAATATGGCTAATAATATGAGTTAGATTGATAATAATAAGAGTAATACGTATAGTAATTGTCGTTCTATCGATCATATAAGCATAATATGGCTAATAATATGAGTTAGATTGATAATAATAAGAGTAATAAGTATAGTAATTGTCGTTCTATCGATCATTTAAGCATAATATGGCTAATAATAAGAGTTAGATTGATAATACTAAGAGTAGTGAGTATAGTAATTGTCGTTCTATCGATCATATAAGCATAATATGGCTAATAATATGAGTTAGAGTGATAATACTAGGAGTAGTGAGTATAGTAATTCTCATTCTATCGATCATATAAGCATAATATGGCTAATAATATGAGTTAGATTGATAATAATAAGAGTAACGAGTATAGTAATAGTAGTTCTATCGATCATATCTGCGTAATATGGTTAATAATATGAGTTAGATTCATAATAATAAGAGTAATAAGTATAGTAATTGTCGTTCTATCGATCATTTAAGCATAATATGGCTAATAATATGAGTTAGATTGATAATAATAAGAGTAATAAGTACAGTAATTGTCGTTCTATCGATCATATAAGCATAATATGGCTAATAATATGAGTTAGAGTGATAATACTAGGAGTAGTGAGTATAGTAATTCTCATTCTATCGATCATATAAGCATAATATGGCTAATAATATGAGTTAGATTGATAATAATAAGAGTAACGAGTATAGTAATAGTAGTTCTATCGATCATATCTGCGTAATATGGTTAATAATATGAGTTAGATTCATAATAATAAGAGTAATAAGTATAGTAATTGTCGTTCTATCGATCATTTAAGCATAATATGGCTAATAATATGAGTTAGATTGATAATAATAAGAATAATAAGTATAGCAATTGTCGTTCTCTCGATCATATAAGCATAATATGGCTAATAATATGAGTTAGGTTGATAATAAGAGTAATAAGTATAGTATTTGTCGTTCTATCGATCATATAAGCATAATATGGCTAATAATATGAGTTAGATTGATAATAATAAGAGTAATAAGTACAGTAATTGTCGTTCTATCGATCATATAAGCATAATATGGCTAATAATATGAGTTAGAGTGATAATACTAGGAGTAGTGAGTATAGTAATTCTCATTCTATCGATCATATAAGCATAATATGGCTAATAATATGAGTTAGATTGATAATAATAAGAGTAACGAGTATAGTAATAGTAGTTCTATCGATCATATCTGCGTAATATGGTTAATAATATGAGTTAGATTCATAATAATAAGAGTAATAAGTATAGTAATTGTCGTTCTATCGATCATTTAAGCATAATATGGCTAATAATATGAGTTAGGTTGATAATAGTAAGAGTAATATGTATAGTGACTGTCGTTCTATCGATCAAATTTGCGGAATATGGTTAATAATATGAGTTAGATTGATAACAGTGAGTGTAATAAGTATAGTACTTGTCGTTCTGTCGATCATGTAATCATAATATGGCTAATAATATGAGTTAGATTGATAATAATAAGAGTAATACGTATAGTAATTGTCGTTCTATCGATCATTTAAGCATAATATGGCTAATAATATGAGTTAGGTTGATAATAGTAAGAGTAATAAGTCTAGTAATTGTCGTTCTATCGATCATTTAAGCATAATATGGCTAATAATATGAGTTAGATTGATAATAATAAGAGTAGTGAGTATAGTAATTGTAGTTCTATCGATCATATCTGCATAATATGGTTAATAATATGAGTTAGATTCATAATAATAAGAGTAATAAGTATAGTAATTGTCGTTCTATCGATCATTTAAGCATAATATGGCTAATAATATGAGTTAGGTTGATAATAGTAAGAGTAATAAGTATAGTAATTGTCGTTCTATCGATCATATAAGCATAATATGGCTAATAATATGAGTTAGATTGATAATAATAAGAGTAACGAGTATAGTAATAGTAGTTCTATCGATCATATCTGCGTAATATGGTTAATAATATGAGTTAGATTCATAATAATAAGAGTAATAAGTATAGTAATTGTCGTTCTATCGATCATTTAAGCATAATATGGCTAATAATATGAGTTAGGTTGATAATAGTAAGAGTAATAAGTATAGTGACTGTCGTTCTATCGATCAAATTTGCATAATATGGTTAATAATATGAGTTAGATTGATAACAGTGAGTGTAATAAGTATAGTAATTGTCGTTCTGTCGATCATGTAAGCATAATATGGCTAATAATATGAGTTAGATTGATAATAATAAGAGTAATACGTATAGTAATTGTCGTTCTATCGATCATATAAGCATAATATGGCTAATAATATGAGATAGATTGATAATAATAAGAGTAATGAGTATAGTAATTGTAGTTCTATCGATCATATCTGCATAATATGGCTAATAATATGAGTTAGGTTGATAATAATAAGAGTAATAAGTATAGTGACTGTCGTTCTATCGATCAAATTTGCATAGTATGGTTAATAATATGAGTTAGATTGATAACAGTGAGTGTAATAGGTATAGTAATTGTCGTTCTGTCGATCATGTAAGCATAATATGGCTAATAATATGAGTTAGATTGATAATAATAAGAGTAATACGTATAGTAATTGTCGTTCTATCGATCATTTAAGCATAATATGGCTAATAATATGAGTTAGGTTGATAATAGCAAGAGCAATAAGTATAGTAATTGTCGTTCTATTGATCATTTAAGCATAATATGGCTAATAATATGAGTTAGATTGATAATAATAAGAATAATAAGTATAGCAATTGTCGTTCTCTCGATCATATAAGCATAATATGGCTAATAATATGAGATAGGTTGATAATAATAAGAGTAATAGGTATAGTAAATGTCGTGCTATCGATCTTATCTGCATAATATGGTTAATAATATGAGTTAGATAGATAATAGTGAGTGTAATAAGTATAGTAATTGTCCGTCTATCGATCATATTAGCATAATATGGTTAATAATATGAGTTAGATTGATAATAATAAGAGTAGTGAGTATAGTAATTGTCATACTATCGATCATATACGCATAATATGGCTAGTAATATGAGTTAGATTTATAATAATAAGAGTAATAAGTATAGTAATTGTCGTTCTATCGATCATTTAAGCATAATATGGCTAATAATATGAGTTAGATTCATAATAATAAGAGTAATATGTATAGTAATTGTCGTTCTATCGATCATATAAGCATAATATGGCTAATAATATGAGTTAGATTGATAATAATAAGAGTAGTGAGTATAGTAATTGTCATTCTATCGATCATATACGCATAATATGGCTAATAATATGAGTTGGATTGATAATAATAAGAGTAATAAGTATAGTGAATGTCGTTCTATCGATCATATCAGCATAATATGGGTAATAATATGAGTTAGATTGATAATAATAAGAGTAATAAGTATAGTAATTGTCGTTCTATCGATCATTTAAGCATAATATGGCTAATAATATGAGATAGATAGATAATAATAAGAGTAATGAGTATAGTAATTGTAGTTCTATCGATCATATCTGCATAATATGGTTAATAATATGAGTCAGATTCATAATAATAAGAGTAATAAGTATGGTAATTGTCGTTCTATCGATCATTTAAGCATAATATGGCTAATAATATGAGTTAGGTTGATAATAATAAGAGTAATAAGTATAGTGACTGTCGTTCTATCGATCAAATTTGCATAATATGGTTAATAATATGAGTTAGATTGATAACAGTGAGTGTAATAAGTATAGTAATTGTCGTTCTGTCGATCATGTAAGCATAATATGGCTAATAATATGAGTTAGATTGATAATAATAAGAGTAATACGTATAGTAATTGTCGTTCTATCGATCATATAAGCATAATATGGCTAATAATATGAGTTAGGTTGATAATAGTAAGAGTAATAAGTATAGTAATTGTCGTTCTATCGATCATTTAAGCATAATATGGCTAATAATATGAGTTAGATTGATAATAATAAGAGTAGTGAGTATAGTAATTGTAGTTCTATCGATCATATCTGCATAATATGGTTAATAATATGAGTTAGATTCATAATAATGAGAGTAATAAGTATAGTAATTGTCGTTCTATCGATCATTTAAGCATAATATGGCTAATAATATGAGTTAGGTTGATAATAGTAAGAGTAATAAGTATAGTAATTGTCGTTCTATCGATCATATAAGCATAATATGGCTAATAATATGAGTTAGATTGATAATAATAAGAGTAATAAGTATAGTAATTGTCGTTCTGTCGATCATTTAAGCATAATATGGCTAATAATATGAGTTAGATTGATAATACTAAGAGTAGTGAGTATAGTAATTCTCGTTCTATCGATCATATAAGCATAATATGGCTAATAATATGAGTTAGATTGATAATAATAAGAGTAATAAGTATAGTAATTGTCGTTCTATCGATCATTTAAGCATAATATGGCTAATAGTATGAGATAGATTGATAATAATAAGAGTAATGAGTATAGTAATTGTAGTTCTATCGATCATATCTGCATAATATGGTTAATAATATGAGTTAGATTCATAATAATAAGAGTAATAAGTATAGTAATTGTCGTTCTATCGATCATTTAAGCATAATATGGCTAATAATATGAGTTAGGTTGATAATAATAAGAGTAATAAGTATAGTGACTGTCGTTCTATCGATCAAATTTGCATAGTATGGTTAATAATATGAGTTAGATTGATAACAGTGAGTGTAATAAGTATAGTAATTGTCGTTCTGTCGATGATGTAAGCATAATACGGCTAATAATATGAGTTAGATTGATAATAATAAGAGTAATACGTATAGTAATTGTCGTTCTATCGATCATTTAAGCATAATATGGCTAATAATATGAGTTAGGTTGATAATAGCAAGAGCAATAAGTATAGTAATTGTCGTTCTATCGATCATTTAAGCATAATATGGCTAATAATATGAGTTAGATTGATAATAATAAGAATAATAAGTATAGCAATTGTCGTTCTCTCGATCATATAAGCATAATATGGCTAATAATATGAGTTAGAGTGATAATTCTAGGAGTAGTGAGTATAGTAATTCTCATTCTATCGATCATATAAGCATAATATGGCTAATAATATGAGTTGGGTTGATAATAATAAGAGTAATAAGTATAGTGACTGTCGTTCTATCGATCAAATTTGCATAATATGGTTAATAATATGAGTTAGATTGATAACAGTGAGTGTAATAAGTATAGTAATTGTCGTTCTGTCGATCATGTAAGCATAATATGGCTAATAATATGAGTTAGATTGATAATAATAAGAGTAATACGTATAGTAATTGTCGTTCTATCGATCATATAAGCATAATATGGCTAATAATATGAGTTAGATTGATAATAATAAGAGTAATAAGTATAGTAATTGTCGTTCTATCGATCATTTAAGCATAATATGGCTAATAATAAGAGTTAGATTGATAATACTAAGAGTAGTGAGTATAGTAATTGTCGTTCTATCGATCATATAAGCATAATATGGCTAATAATATGAGTTAGAGTGATAATACTAGGAGTAGTGAGTATAGTAATTCTCATTCTATCGATCATATAAGCATAATATGGCTAATAATATGAGTTAGATTGATAATAATAAGAGTAACGAGTATAGTAATAGTAGTTCTATCGATCATATCTGCGTAATATGGTTAATAATATGAGTTAGATTCATAATAATAAGAGTAATAAGTATAGTAATTGTCGTTCTATCGATCATTTAAGCATAATATGGCTAATAATATGAGTTAGATTGATAATAATAAGAGTAATAAGTACAGTAATTGTCGTTCTATCGATCATATAAGCATAATATGGCTAATAATATGAGTTAGAGTGATAATACTAGGAGTAGTGAGTATAGTAATTCTCATTCTATCGATCATATAAGCATAATATGGCTAATAATATGAGTTAGATTGATAATAATAAGAGTAACGAGTATAGTAATAGTAGTTCTATCGATCATATCTGCGTAATATGGTTAATAATATGAGTTAGATTCATAATAATAAGAGTAATAAGTATAGTAATTGTCGTTCTATCGATCATTTAAGCATAATATGGCTAATAATATGAGTTAGGTTGATAATAGTAAGAGTAATAAGTATAGTGACTGTCGTTCTATCGATCAAATTTGCATAATATGGTTAATAATATGAGTTAGATTGATAACAGTGAGTGTAATAAGTATAGTAATTGTCGTTCTGTCGATCATGTAAGCATAATATGGCTAATAATATGAGTTAGATTGATAATAATAAGAGTAATACGTATAGTAATTGTCGTTCTATCGATCATATAAGCATAATATGGCTAATAATATGAGTTAGATTGATAATAATAAGAGTAATAAGTATAGTAATTGTCGTTCTATCGATCATTTAAGCATAATATGGCTAATAATAAGAGTTAGATTGATAATACTAAGAGTAGTGAGTATAGTAATTCTCGTTCTATCGATCATATAAGCATAATATGGCTAATAATATGAGTTAGGTTGATAATAATAAGAGTGATAAGTACAGTAATTGTCGTTCTATCGATCATTTAAGCATAATATGGCTAATAATATGAGATAGATAGATAATAATAAGAGTAATGAGTATAGTAATTGTAGTTCTATCGATCATATCTGCATAATATGGTTAATAATATGAGTTAGATTCATAATAATAAGAGTAATAAGTATGGTAATTGTCGTTCTATCGATCATTTAAGCATAATATGGCTAATAATATGAGTTAGGTTGATAATAATAAGAGTAATAAGTATAGTGACTGTCGTTCTATCGATCAAATTTGCGTAATATGGTTAATAATATGAGTTAGATTGATAACAGTGAGTGTAATAAGTATAGTAATTGTCGTTCTGTCGATCATGTAAGCATAATATGGCTAATAATATGAGTTAGATTGATAATAATAAGAGTAATACGTATAGTAATTGTCGTTCTATCGATCATTTAAGCATAATATGGCTAATAATATGAGTTAGGTTGATAATAGTAAGAGTAATAAGTCTAGTAATTGTCGTTCTATCGATCATTTAAGCATAATATGGCTAATAATATGAGTTAGGTTGATAATAGTAAGAGTAATAAGTATAGTGACTGTCGTTCTATCGATCAAATTTGCATAATATGGTTAATAATATGAGTTAGATTGATAACAGTGAGTGTAATAAGTATAGTAATTGTCGTTCTGTCGATCATGTAAGCATAATATGGCTAATAATATGAGTTAGATTGATAATAATAAGAGTAATACGTATAGTAATTGTCGTTCTATCGATCATATAAGCATAATATGGCTAATAATATGAGTTAGATTGATAATAATAAGAGTAATAAGTATAGTAATTGTCGTTCTATCGATCATTTAAGCATAATATGGCTAATAATAAGAGTTAGATTGATAATACTAAGAGTAGTGAGTATAGTAATTCTCGTTCTATCGATCATATAAGCATAATATGGCTAATAATATGAGTTAGGTTGATAATAATAAGAGTGATAAGTACAGTAATTGTCGTTCTATCGATCATTTAAGCATAATATGGCTAATAATATGAGATAGATAGATAATAATAAGAGTAATGAGTATAGTAATTGTAGTTCTATCGATCATATCTGCATAATATGGTTAATAATATGAGTTAGATTCATAATAATAAGAGTAATAAGTATGGTAATTGTCGTTCTATCGATCATTTAAGCATAATATGGCTAATAATATGAGTTAGGTTGATAATAATAAGAGTAATAAGTATAGTGACTGTCGTTCTATCGATCAAATTTGCGTAATATGGTTAATAATATGAGTTAGATTGATAACAGTGAGTGTAATAAGTATAGTAATTGTCGTTCTGTCGATCATGTAAGCATAATATGGCTAATAATATGAGTTAGATTGATAATAATAAGAGTAATACGTATAGTAATTGTCGTTCTATCGATCATTTAAGCATAATATGGCTAATAATATGAGTTAGGTTGATAATAGTAAGAGTAATAAGTCTAGTAATTGTCGTTCTATCGATCATTTAAGCATAATATGGCTAATAATATGAGTTAGATTGATAATAATAAGAGTAGTGAGTATAGTAATTGTAGTTCTATCGATCATATCTGCATAATATGGTTAATAATATGAGTTAGATTCATAATAATAAGAGTAATAAGTATAGTAATTGTCGTTCTGTCGATCATGTAAGCATAATATGGCTAATAATATGAGTTAGATTGATAATAATAAGAGTAATACGTATAGTAATTGTCGTTCTATCGATCATATAAGCATAATATGGCTAATAATATGAGATAGATTGATAATAATAAGAGTAATGAGTATAGTAATTGTAGTTCTATCGATCATATCTGCATAATATGGCTAATAATATGAGTTAGGTTGATAATAATAAGAGTAATAAGTATAGTGACTGTCGTTCTATCGATCAAATTTGCATAGTATGGTTAATAATATGAGTTAGATTGATAACAGTGAGTGTAATAGGTATAGTAATTGTCGTTCTGTCGATCATGTAAGCATAATATGGCTAATAATATGAGTTAGATTGATAATAATAAGAGTAATACGTATAGTAATTGTCGTTCTATCGATCATTTAAGCATAATATGGCTAATAATATGAGTTAGGTTGATAATAGCAAGAGCAATAGGTATAGTAATTGTCGTTCTATTGATCATTTAAGCATAATATGGCTAATAATATGAGTTAGATTGATAATAATAAGAATAATAAGTATAGCAATTGTCGTTCTCTCGATCATATAAGCATAATATGGCTAATAATATGAGATAGGTTGATAATAATAAGAGTAATAGGTATAGTAAATGTCGTGCTATCGATCTTATCTGCATAATATGGTTAATAATATGAGTTAGATAGATAATAGTGAGTGTAATAAGTATAGTAATTGTCCGTCTATCGATCATATTAGCATAATATGGTTAATAATATGAGTTAGATTGATAATAATAAGAGTAGTGAGTATAGTAATTGTCATACTATCGATCATATACGCATAATATGGCTAGTAATATGAGTTAGATTTATAATAATAAGAGTAATAAGTATAGTAATTGTCGTTCTATCGATCATTTAAGCATAATATGGCTAATAATATGAGTTAGATTCATAATAATAAGAGTAATATGTATAGTAATTGTCGTTCTATCGATCATATAAGCATAATATGGCTAATAATATGAGTTAGATTGATAATAATAAGAGTAGTGAGTATAGTAATTGTCATTCTATCGATCATATACGCATAATATGGCTAATAATATGAGTTGGATTGATAATAATAAGAGTAATAAGTATAGTGAATGTCGTTCTATCGATCATATCAGCATAATATGGGTAATAATATGAGTTAGATTGATAATAATAAGAGTAATAAGTATAGTAATTGTCGTTCTATCGATCATTTAAGCATAATATGGCTAATAATATGAGATAGATAGATAATAATAAGAGTAATGAGTATAGTAATTGTAGTTCTATCGATCATATCTGCATAATATGGTTAATAATATGAGTTAGATTCATAATAATAAGAGTAATAAGTATGGTAATTGTCGTTCTATCGATCATTTAAGCATAATATGGCTAATAATATGAGTTACGTTGATAATAATAAGAGTAATAAGTATAGTGACTGTCGTTCTATCGATCAAATTTGCATAATATGGTTAATAATATGAGTTAGATTGATAACAGTGAGTGTAATAAGTATAGTAATTGTCGTTCTGTCGATCATGTAAGCATAATATGGCTAATAATATGAGTTAGATTGATAATAATAAGAGTAATACGTATAGTAATTGTCGTTCTATCGATCATTTAAGCATAATATGGCTAATAATATGAGTTAGGTTGATAATAGCAAGAGCAATAAGTATAGTAATTGTCGTTCTATCGATCATTTAAGCATAATATGGCTAATAATATGAGTTAGATTGATAATAATAAGAATAATAAGTATAGCAATTGTCGTTCTCTCGATCATATAAGCATAATATGGCTAATAATATGAGTTAGGTTGATAATAAGAGTAATAAGTATAGTATTTGTCGTTCTATCGATCATATAAGCATAATATGGCTAATAATATGAGTTAGATTGATAATAATAAGAGTAATAAGTACAGTAATTGTCGTTCTATCGATCATATAAGCATAATATGGCTAATGATATGAGTTAGAGTGATAATACTAGGAGTAGTGAGTATAGTAATTCTCATTCTATCGATCATATAAGCATAATATGGCTAATAATATGAGTTAGATTGATAATAATAAGAGTAACGAGTATAGTAATAGTAGTTCTATCGATCATATCTGCGTAATATGGTTAATAATATGAGTTAGATTCATAATAATAAGAGTAATAAGTATAGTAATTGTCGTTCTATCGATCATTTAAGCATAATATGGCTAATAATATGAGTTAGGTTGATAATAATAAGAGTAATAAGTATAGTGACTGTCGTTCTATCGATCAAATTTGCATAATATGGCTAATAATATGAGATAGGTTGATAATAATAAGAGTAATAGGTATAGTAAATGTCGTGCTATCGATCTTATCTGCATAATATGGTTAATAATATGAGTTAGATAGATAATAGTGAGTGTAATAAGTATAGTAATTGTCCGTCTATCGATCATATTAGCATAATATGGTTAATAATATGAGTTAGATTGATAATAATAAGAGTAGTGAGTATAGTAATTGTCATACTATCGATCATATACGCATAATATGGCTAGTAATATGAGTTAGATTTATAATAATAAGAGTAATAAGTATAGTAATTGTCGTTCTATCGATCATTTAAGCATAATATGGCTAATAATATGAGTTAGATTCATAATAATAAGAGTAATATGTATAGTAATTGTCGTTCTATCGATCATATAAGCATAATATGGCTAATAATATGAGTTAGATTGATAATAATAAGAGTAGTGAGTATAGTAATTGTCATTCCATCGATCATATACGCATAATATGGCTAATAATATGAGTTAGATTGATAATAATAAGAGTAATAAGTATAGTAATTGTCGTTCTATCGATCATTTAAGCATAATATGGCTAATAATAAGAGTTAGATTGATAATACTAAGAGTAGTGAGTATAGTAATTCTCGTTCTATCGATCATATAAGCATAATATGGCTAATAATATGAGTTAGGTTGATAATAATAAGAGTGATAAGTACAGTAATTGTCGTTCTATCGATCATTTAAGCATAATATGGCTAATAATATGAGATAGATAGATAATAATAAGAGTAATGAGTATAGTAATTGTAGTTCTATCGATCATATCTGCATAATATGGTTAATAATATGAGTTAGATTCATAATAATAAGAGTAATAAGTATGGTAATTGTCGTTCTATCGATCATTTAAGCATAATATGGCTAATAATATGAGTTAGGTTGATAATAATAAGAGTAATAAGTATAGTGACTGTCGTTCTATCGATCAAATTTGCGTAATATGGTTAATAATATGAGTTAGATTGATAACAGTGAGTGTAATAAGTATAGTAATTGTCGTTCTGTCGATCATGTAAGCATAATATGGCTAATAATATGAGTTAGATTGATAATAATAAGAGTAATACGTATAGTAATTGTCGTTCTATCGATCATTTAAGCATAATATGGCTAATAATATGAGTTAGGTTGATAATAGTAAGAGTAATAAGTCTAGTAATTGTCGTTCTATCGATCATTTAAGCATAATATGGCTAATAATATGAGTTAGATTGATAATAATAAGAGTAGTGAGTATAGTAATTGTAGTTCTATCGATCATATCTGCATAATATGGTTAATAATATGAGTTAGATTCATAATAATAAGAGTAATAAGTATAGTAATTGTCGTTCTGTCGATCATGTAAGCATAATATGGCTAATAATATGAGTTAGATTGATAATAATAAGAGTAATACGTATAGTAATTGTCGTTCTATCGATCATATAAGCATAATATGGCTAATAATATGAGATAGATTGATAATAATAAGAGTAATGAGTATAGTAATTGTAGTTCTATCGATCATATCTGCATAATATGGCTAATAATATGAGTTAGGTTGATAATAATAAGAGTAATAAGTATAGTGACTGTCGTTCTATCGATCAAATTTGCATAGTATGGTTAATAATATGAGTTAGATTGATAACAGTGAGTGTAATAGGTATAGTAATTGTCGTTCTGTCGATCATGTAAGCATAATATGGCTAATAATATGAGTTAGATTGATAATAATAAGAGTAATACGTATAGTAATTGTCGTTCTATCGATCATTTAAGCATAATATGGCTAATAATATGAGTTAGGTTGATAATAGCAAGAGCAATAGGTATAGTAATTGTCGTTCTATTGATCATTTAAGCATAATATGGCTAATAATATGAGTTAGATTGATAATAATAAGAATAATAAGTATAGCAATTGTCGTTCTCTCGATCATATAAGCATAATATGGCTAATAATATGAGATAGGTTGATAATAATAAGAGTAATAGGTATAGTAAATGTCGTGCTATCGATCTTATCTGCATAATATGGTTAATAATATGAGTTAGATAGATAATAGTGAGTGTAATAAGTATAGTAATTGTCCGTCTATCGATCATATTAGCATAATATGGTTAATAATATGAGTTAGATTGATAATAATAAGAGTAGTGAGTATAGTAATTGTCATACTATCGATCATATACGCATAATATGGCTAGTAATATGAGTTAGATTTATAATAATAAGAGTAATAAGTATAGTAATTGTCGTTCTATCGATCATTTAAGCATAATATGGCTAATAATATGAGTTAGATTCATAATAATAAGAGTAATATGTATAGTAATTGTCGTTCTATCGATCATATAAGCATAATATGGCTAATAATATGAGTTAGATTGATAATAATAAGAGTAGTGAGTATAGTAATTGTCATTCTATCGATCATATACGCATAATATGGCTAATAATATGAGTTGGATTGATAATAATAAGAGTAATAAGTATAGTGAATGTCGTTCTATCGATCATATCAGCATAATATGGGTAATAATATGAGTTAGATTGATAATAATAAGAGTAATAAGTATAGTAATTGTCGTTCTATCGATCATTTAAGCATAATATGGCTAATAATATGAGATAGATAGATAATAATAAGAGTAATGAGTATAGTAATTGTAGTTCTATCGATCATATCTGCATAATATGGTTAATAATATGAGTTAGATTCATAATAATAAGAGTAATAAGTATGGTAATTGTCGTTCTATCGATCATTTAAGCATAATATGGCTAATAATATGAGTTACGTTGATAATAATAAGAGTAATAAGTATAGTGACTGTCGTTCTATCGATCAAATTTGCATAATATGGTTAATAATATGAGTTAGATTGATAACAGTGAGTGTAATAAGTATAGTAATTGTCGTTCTGTCGATCATGTAAGCATAATATGGCTAATAATATGAGTTAGATTGATAATAATAAGAGTAATACGTATAGTAATTGTCGTTCTATCGATCATTTAAGCATAATATGGCTAATAATATGAGTTAGGTTGATAATAGCAAGAGCAATAAGTATAGTAATTGTCGTTCTATCGATCATTTAAGCATAATATGGCTAATAATATGAGTTAGATTGATAATAATAAGAATAATAAGTATAGCAATTGTCGTTCTCTCGATCATATAAGCATAATATGGCTAATAATATGAGTTAGGTTGATAATAAGAGTAATAAGTATAGTATTTGTCGTTCTATCGATCATATAAGCATAATATGGCTAATAATATGAGTTAGATTGATAATAATAAGAGTAATAAGTACAGTAATTGTCGTTCTATCGATCATATAAGCATAATATGGCTAATGATATGAGTTAGAGTGATAATACTAGGAGTAGTGAGTATAGTAATTCTCATTCTATCGATCATATAAGCATAATATGGCTAATAATATGAGTTAGATTGATAATAATAAGAGTAACGAGTATAGTAATAGTAGTTCTATCGATCATATCTGCGTAATATGGTTAATAATATGAGTTAGATTCATAATAATAAGAGTAATAAGTATAGTAATTGTCGTTCTATCGATCATTTAAGCATAATATGGCTAATAATATGAGTTAGGTTGATAATAATAAGAGTAATAAGTATAGTGACTGTCGTTCTATCGATCAAATTTGCATAATATGGCTAATAATATGAGATAGGTTGATAATAATAAGAGTAATAGGTATAGTAAATGTCGTGCTATCGATCTTATCTGCATAATATGGTTAATAATATGAGTTAGATAGATAATAGTGAGTGTAATAAGTATAGTAATTGTCCGTCTATCGATCATATTAGCATAATATGGTTAATAATATGAGTTAGATTGATAATAATAAGAGTAGTGAGTATAGTAATTGTCATACTATCGATCATATACGCATAATATGGCTAGTAATATGAGTTAGATTTATAATAATAAGAGTAATAAGTATAGTAATTGTCGTT
The DNA here is from genome assembly GCF_050947335.1 of Megachile rotundata. Taxonomy (NCBI): domain Eukaryota; kingdom Metazoa; phylum Arthropoda; class Insecta; order Hymenoptera; family Megachilidae; genus Megachile; species Megachile rotundata. The sequence continues at coordinate 32,848 of NW_027473511.1, read as the reverse complement.
CTATCGATCATTTAAGCATAATATGGCTAATAATATGAGTTAGATTCATAATAATAAGAGTAATATGTATAGTAATTGTCGTTCTATCGATCATATAAGCATAATATGGCTAATAATATGAGTTAGATTGATAATAATAAGAGTAGTGAGTATAGTAATTGTCATTCCATCGATCATATACGCATAATATGGCTAATAATATGAGTTGGATTGATAATAATAAGAGTAATAAGTATAGTGAATGTCGTTCTATCGATCATATCAGCATAATATGGGTAATAATATGAGTTAGATTGATAATAATAAGAGTAATAAGTATAGTAATTGTCGTTCTATCGATCATTTAAGCATAATATGGCTAATAATATGAGATAGATAGATAATAATAAGAGTAATGAGTATAGTAATTGTAGTTCTATCGATCATATCTGCATAATATGGTTAATAATATGAGTTAGATTCATAATAATAAGAGTAATAAGTATGGTAATTGTCGTTCTATCGATCATTTAAGCATAATATGGCTAATAATATGAGTTACGTTGATAATAATAAGAGTAATAAGTATAGTGACTGTCGTTCTATCGATCAAATTTGCATAATATGGTTAATAATATGAGTTAGATTGATAACAGTGAGTGTAATAAGTATAGTAATTGTCGTTCTGTCGATCATGTAAGCATAATATGGCTAATAATATGAGTTAGATTGATAATAATAAGAGTAATACGTATAGTAATTGTCGTTCTATCGATCATTTAAGCATAATATGGCTAATAATATGAGTTAGGTTGATAATAGCAAGAGCAATAAGTATAGTAATTGTCGTTCTATCGATCATTTAAGCATAATATGGCTAATAATATGAGTTAGATTGATAATAATAAGAATAATAAGTATAGCAATTGTCGTTCTCTCGATCATATAAGCATAATATGGCTAATAATATGAGTTAGGTTGATAATAAGAGTAATAAGTATAGTATTTGTCGTTCTATCGATCATATAAGCATAATATGGCTAATAATATGAGTTAGATTGATAATAATAAGAGTAATAAGTACAGTAATTGTCGTTCTATCGATCATATAAGCATAATATGGCTAATGATATGAGTTAGAGTGATAATACTAGGAGTAGTGAGTATAGTAATTCTCATTCTATCGATCATATAAGCATAATATGGCTAATAATATGAGTTAGATTGATAATAATAAGAGTAACGAGTATAGTAATAGTAGTTCTATCGATCATATCTGCGTAATATGGTTAATAATATGAGTTAGATTCATAATAATAAGAGTAATAAGTATAGTAATTGTCGTTCTATCGATCATTTAAGCATAATATGGCTAATAATATGAGTTAGGTTGATAATAATAAGAGTAATAAGTATAGTGACTGTCGTTCTATCGATCAAATTTGCATAATATGGCTAATAATATGAGATAGGTTGATAATAATAAGAGTAATAGGTATAGTAAATGTCGTGCTATCGATCTTATCTGCATAATATGGTTAATAATATGAGTTAGATAGATAATAGTGAGTGTAATAAGTATAGTAATTGTCCGTCTATCGATCATATTAGCATAATATGGTTAATAATATGAGTTAGATTGATAATAATAAGAGTAGTGAGTATAGTAATTGTCATACTATCGATCATATACGCATAATATGGCTAGTAATATGAGTTAGATTTATAATAATAAGAGTAATAAGTATAGTAATTGTCGTTCTATCGATCATTTAAGCATAATATGGCTAATAATATGAGTTAGATTCATAATAATAAGAGTAATATGTATAGTAATTGTCGTTCTATCGATCATATAAGCATAATATGGCTAATAATATGAGTTAGATTGATAATAATAAGAGTAGTGAGTATAGTAATTGTCATTCCATCGATCATATACGCATAATATGGCTAATAATATGAGTTGGATTGATAATAATAAGAGTAATAAGTATAGTGAATGTCGTTCTATCGATCATATCAGCATAATATGGGTAATAATATGAGTTAGATTGATAATAATAAGAGTAATAAGTATAGTAATTGTCGTTCTATCGATCATTTAAGCATAATATGGCTAATAATATGAGATAGATAGATAATAATAAGAGTAATGAGTATAGTAATTGTAGTTCTATCGATCATATCTGCATAATATGGTTAATAATATGAGTTAGATTCATAATAATAAGAGTAATAAGTATGGTAATTGTCGTTCTATCGATCATTTAAGCATAATATGGCTAATAATATGAGTTACGTTGATAATAATAAGAGTAATAAGTATAGTGACTGTCGTTCTATCGATCAAATTTGCATAATATGGTTAATAATATGAGTTAGATTGATAACAGTGAGTGTAATAAGTATAGTAATTGTCGTTCTGTCGATCATGTAAGCATAATATGGCTAATAATATGAGTTAGATTGATAATAATAAGAGTAATACGTATAGTAATTGTCGTTCTATCGATCATTTAAGCATAATATGGCTAATAATATGAGTTAGGTTGATAATAGCAAGAGCAATAAGTATAGTAATTGTCGTTCTATCGATCATTTAAGCATAATATGGCTAATAATATGAGTTAGATTGATAATAATAAGAATAATAAGTATAGCAATTGTCGTTCTCTCGATCATATAAGCATAATATGGCTAATAATATGAGTTAGGTTGATAATAAGAGTAATAAGTATAGTATTTGTCGTTCTATCGATCATATAAGCATAATATGGCTAATAATATGAGTTAGATTGATAATAATAAGAGTAATAAGTACAGTAATTGTCGTTCTATCGATCATATAAGCATAATATGGCTAATGATATGAGTTAGAGTGATAATACTAGGAGTAGTGAGTATAGTAATTCTCATTCTATCGATCATATAAGCATAATATGGCTAATAATATGAGTTAGATTGATAATAATAAGAGTAACGAGTATAGTAATAGTAGTTCTATCGATCATATCTGCGTAATATGGTTAATAATATGAGTTAGATTCATAATAATAAGAGTAATAAGTATAGTAATTGTCGTTCTATCGATCATTTAAGCATAATATGGCTAATAATATGAGTTAGGTTGATAATAATAAGAGTAATAAGTATAGTGACTGTCGTTCTATCGATCAAATTTGCATAATATGGCTAATAATATGAGATAGGTTGATAATAATAAGAGTAATAGGTATAGTAAATGTCGTGCTATCGATCTTATCTGCATAATATGGTTAATAATATGAGTTAGATAGATAATAGTGAGTGTAATAAGTATAGTAATTGTCCGTCTATCGATCATATTAGCATAATATGGTTAATAATATGAGTTAGATTGATAATAATAAGAGTAGTGAGTATAGTAATTGTCATACTATCGATCATATACGCATAATATGGCTAGTAATATGAGTTAGATTTATAATAATAAGAGTAATAAGTATAGTAATTGTCGTTCTATCGATCATTTAAGCATAATATGGCTAATAATATGAGTTAGATTCATAATAATAAGAGTAATATGTATAGTAATTGTCGTTCTATCGATCATATAAGCATAATATGGCTAATAATATGAGTTAGATTGATAATAATAAGAGTAGTGAGTATAGTAATTGTCATTCCATCGATCATATACGCATAATATGGCTAATAATATGAGTTGGATTGATAATAATAAGAGTAATAAGTATAGTGAATGTCGTTCTATCGATCATATCAGCATAATATGGGTAATAATATGAGTTAGATTGATAATAATAAGAGTAATAAGTATAGTAATTGTCGTTCTATCGATCATTTAAGCATAATATGGCTAATAATATGAGTTAGATTCATAATAATAAGAGTAATATGTATAGTAATTGTCGTTCTATCGATCATATAAGCATAATATGGCTAATAATATGAGTTAGATTGATAATAATAAGAGTAGTGAGTATAGTAATTGTCATTCCATCGATCATATACGCATAATATGGCTAATAATATGAGTTGGATTGATAATAATAAGAGTAATAAGTATAGTGAATGTCGTTCTATCGATCATATCAGCATAATATGGGTAATAATATGAGTTAGATTGATAATAATAAGAGTAATAAGTATAGTAATTGTCGTTCTATCGATCATTTAAGCATAATATGGCTAATAATATGAGATAGATAGATAATAATAAGAGTAATGAGTATAGTAATTGTAGTTCTATCGATCATATCTGCATAATATGGTTAATAATATGAGTTAGATTCATAATAATAAGAGTAATAAGTATGGTAATTGTCGTTCTATCGATCATTTAAGCATAATATGGCTAATAATATGAGTTAGGTTGATAATAATAAGAGTAATAAGTATAGTGACTGTCGTTCTATCGATCAAATTTGCATAATATGGTTAATAATATGAGTTAGATTGATAACAGTGAGTGTAATAAGTATAGTAATTGTCGTTCTGTCGATCATGTAAGCATAATATGGCTAATAATATGAGTTAGATTGATAATAATAAGAGTAATACGTATAGTAATTGTCGTTCTATCGATCATTTAAGCATAATATGGCTAATAATATGAGTTAGGTTGATAATAGTAAGAGTAATAAGTATAGTAATTGTCGTTCTATCGATCATTTAAGCATAATATGGCTAATAATATGAGTTAGATTGATAATAATAAGAGTAGTGAGTATAGTAATTGTAGTTCTATCGATCATATCTGCATAATATGGCTAATAATATGAGTTAGATTCATAATAATAAGAGTAATAAGTATAGTAATTGTCGTTCTATCGATCATTTAAGCATAATATGGCTAATAATATGAGTTAGGTTGATAATAGTAAGAGTAATAAGTATAGTAATTGTCGTTCTATCGATCATATAAGCATAATATGGCTAATAATATGAGTTAGATTGATAATAATAAGAGTAATAAGTATAGTAATTGTCGTTCTGTCGATCATTTAAGCATAATATGGTTAATAATATGAGTTAGATTGATAATAATAAGAGTAATAAGTATAGTAATTGTCGTTCTATCGATCATTTAAGCATAATATGGCTAATAATATGAGATAGATAGATAATAATAAGAGTAATGAGTATAGTAATTGTAGTTCTATCGATCATATCTGCATAATATGGTTAATAATATGAGTTAGATTCATAATAATAAGAGTAATAAGTATGGTAATTGTCGTTCTATCGATCATTTAAGCATAATATGGCTAATAATATGAGTTAGGTTGATAATAATAAGAGTAATAAGTATAGTGACTGTCGTTCTATCGATCAAATTTGCATAATATGGTTAATAATATGAGTTAGATTGATAACAGTGAGTGTAATAAGTATAGTAATTGTCGTTCTGTCGATCATGTAAGCATAATATGGCTAATAATATGAGTTAGATTGATAATAATAAGAGTAATACGTATAGTAATTGTCGTTCTATCGATCATTTAAGCATAATATGGCTAATAATATGAGTTAGGTTGATAATAGTAAGAGTAATAAGTATAGTAATTGTCGTTCTATCGATCATTTAAGCATAATATGGCTAATAATATGAGTTAGATTGATAATAATAAGAGTAGTGAGTATAGTAATTGTAGTTCTATCGATCATATCTGCATAATATGGCTAATAATATGAGTTAGATTCATAATAATAAGAGTAATAAGTATAGTAATTGTCGTTCTATCGATCATTTAAGCATAATATGGCTAATAATATGAGTTAGGTTGATAATAGTAAGAGTAATAAGTATAGTAATTGTCGTTCTATCGATCATATAAGCATAATATGGCTAATAATATGAGTTAGATTGATAATAATAAGAGTAATAAGTATAGTAATTGTCGTTCTGTCGATCATTTAAGCATAATATGGCTAATAATATGAGTTAGATTGATAATACTAAGAGTAGTGAGTATAGTAATTCTCGTTCTATCGATCATATAAGCATAATATGGCTAATAATATGAGTTAGATTGATAATAATAAGAGTAATAAGTATAGTAATTGTCGTTCTATCGATCATTTAAGCATAATATGGCTAATAATATGAGATAGATTGATAATAATAAGAGTAATGAGTATAGTAATTGTAGTTCTATCGATCATATCTGCATAATATGGTTAATAATATGAGTTAGATTCATAATAATAAGAGTAATAAGTATAGTAATTGTCGTTCTATCGATCATTTAAGCATAATATGGCGAATAATATGAGTTAGGTTGATAATAATAAGAGTAATAAGTATAGTGACTGTCGTTCTATCGATCAAATTTGCATAGTATGGTTAATAATATGAGTTAGATTGATAACAGTGAGTGTAATAAGTATAGTAATTGTCGTTCTGTCGATCATGTAAGCATAATATGGCTAATAATATGAGTTAGATTGATAATAATAAGAGTAATACGTATAGTAATTGTCGTTCTATCGATCATTTAAGCATAATATGGCTAATAATATGAGTTAGGTTGATAATAGCAAGAGCAATAAGTATAGTAATTGTCGTTCTATCGATCATTTAAGCATAATATGGCTAATAATATGAGTTAGATTGATAATAATAAGAATAATAAGTATAGCAATTGTCGTTCTCTCGATCATATAAGCATAATATGGCTAATAATATGAGTTAGGTTGATAATAAGAGTAATAAGTATAGTATTTGTCGTTCTATCGATCATATAAGCATAATATGGCTAATAATATGAGTTAGATTGATAATAATAAGAGTAATAAGTACAGTAATTGTCGTTCTATCGATCATATAAGCATAATATGGCTAATGATATGAGTTGGATTGATAATAATAAGAGTAATAAGTATAGTGAATGTCGTTCTATCGATCATATCAGCATAATATGGGTAATAATATGAGTTAGATTGATAATAATAAGAGTAATAAGTATAGTAATTGTCGTTCTATCGATCATTTAAGCATAATATGGCTAATAATATGAGTTAGATTCATAATAATAAGAGTAATATGTATAGTAATTGTCGTTCTATCGATCATATAAGCATAATATGGCTAATAATATGAGTTAGATTGATAATAATAAGAGTAGTGAGTATAGTAATTGTCATTCCATCGATCATATACGCATAATATGGCTAATAATATGAGTTGGATTGATAATAATAAGAGTAATAAGTATAGTGAATGTCGTTCTATCGATCATATCAGCATAATATGGGTAATAATATGAGTTAGATTGATAATAATAAGAGTAATAAGTATAGTAATTGTCGTTCTATCGATCATTTAAGCATAATATGGCTAATAATATGAGATAGATAGATAATAATAAGAGTAATGAGTATAGTAATTGTAGTTCTATCGATCATATCTGCATAATATGGTTAATAATATGAGTTAGATTCATAATAATAAGAGTAATAAGTATGGTAATTGTCGTTCTATCGATCATTTAAGCATAATATGGCTAATAATATGAGTTAGGTTGATAATAATAAGAGTAATAAGTATAGTGACTGTCGTTCTATCGATCAAATTTGCATAATATGGTTAATAATATGAGTTAGATTGATAACAGTGAGTGTAATAAGTATAGTAATTGTCGTTCTGTCGATCATGTAAGCATAATATGGCTAATAATATGAGTTAGATTGATAATAATAAGAGTAATACGTATAGTAATTGTCGTTCTATCGATCATTTAAGCATAATATGGCTAATAATATGAGTTAGGTTGATAATAGTAAGAGTAATAAGTATAGTAATTGTCGTTCTATCGATCATTTAAGCATAATATGGCTAATAATATGAGTTAGATTGATAATAATAAGAGTAGTGAGTATAGTAATTGTAGTTCTATCGATCATATCTGCATAATATGGCTAATAATATGAGTTAGATTCATAATAATAAGAGTAATAAGTATAGTAATTGTCGTTCTATCGATCATTTAAGCATAATATGGCTAATAATATGAGTTAGGTTGATAATAGTAAGAGTAATAAGTATAGTAATTGTCGTTCTATCGATCATATAAGCATAATATGGCTAATAATATGAGTTAGATTGATAATAATAAGAGTAATAAGTATAGTAATTGTCGTTCTGTCGATCATTTAAGCATAATATGGTTAATAATATGAGTTAGATTGATAATAATAAGAGTAATAAGTATAGTAATTGTCGTTCTATCGATCATTTAAGCATAATATGGCTAATAATATGAGATAGATAGATAATAATAAGAGTAATGAGTATAGTAATTGTAGTTCTATCGATCATATCTGCATAATATGGTTAATAATATGAGTTAGATTCATAATAATAAGAGTAATAAGTATGGTAATTGTCGTTCTATCGATCATTTAAGCATAATATGGCTAATAATATGAGTTAGGTTGATAATAATAAGAGTAATAAGTATAGTGACTGTCGTTCTATCGATCAAATTTGCATAATATGGTTAATAATATGAGTTAGATTGATAACAGTGAGTGTAATAAGTATAGTAATTGTCGTTCTGTCGATCATGTAAGCATAATATGGCTAATAATATGAGTTAGATTGATAATAATAAGAGTAATACGTATAGTAATTGTCGTTCTATCGATCATTTAAGCATAATATGGCTAATAATATGAGTTAGGTTGATAATAGTAAGAGTAATAAGTATAGTAATTGTCGTTCTATCGATCATTTAAGCATAATATGGCTAATAATATGAGTTAGATTGATAATAATAAGAGTAGTGAGTATAGTAATTGTAGTTCTATCGATCATATCTGCATAATATGGCTAATAATATGAGTTAGATTCATAATAATAAGAGTAATAAGTATAGTAATTGTCGTTCTATCGATCATTTAAGCATAATATGGCTAATAATATGAGTTAGGTTGATAATAGTAAGAGTAATAAGTATAGTAATTGTCGTTCTATCGATCATATAAGCATAATATGGCTAATAATATGAGTTAGATTGATAATAATAAGAGTAATAAGTATAGTAATTGTCGTTCTGTCGATCATTTAAGCATAATATGGCTAATAATATGAGTTAGATTGATAATACTAAGAGTAGTGAGTATAGTAATTCTCGTTCTATCGATCATATAAGCATAATATGGCTAATAATATGAGTTAGATTGATAATAATAAGAGTAATAAGTATAGTAATTGTCGTTCTATCGATCATTTAAGCATAATATGGCTAATAATATGAGATAGATTGATAATAATAAGAGTAATGAGTATAGTAATTGTAGTTCTATCGATCATATCTGCATAATATGGTTAATAATATGAGTTAGATTCATAATAATAAGAGTAATAAGTATAGTAATTGTCGTTCTATCGATCATTTAAGCATAATATGGCGAATAATATGAGTTAGGTTGATAATAATAAGAGTAATAAGTATAGTGACTGTCGTTCTATCGATCAAATTTGCATAGTATGGTTAATAATATGAGTTAGATTGATAACAGTGAGTGTAATAAGTATAGTAATTGTCGTTCTGTCGATCATGTAAGCATAATATGGCTAATAATATGAGTTAGATTGATAATAATAAGAGTAATACGTATAGTAATTGTCGTTCTATCGATCATTTAAGCATAATATGGCTAATAATATGAGTTAGGTTGATAATAGCAAGAGCAATAAGTATAGTAATTGTCGTTCTATCGATCATTTAAGCATAATATGGCTAATAATATGAGTTAGATTGATAATAATAAGAATAATAAGTATAGCAATTGTCGTTCTCTCGATCATATAAGCATAATATGGCTAATAATATGAGTTAGGTTGATAATAAGAGTAATAAGTATAGTATTTGTCGTTCTATCGATCATATAAGCATAATATGGCTAATAATATGAGTTAGATTGATAATAATAAGAGTAATAAGTACAGTAATTGTCGTTCTATCGATCATATAAGCATAATATGGCTAATGATATGAGTTAGAGTGATAATACTAGGAGTAGTGAGTATAGTAATTCTCATTCTATCGATTATATAAGCATAATATGGCTAATAATATGAGTTAGATTGATAATAATAAGAGTAACGAGTATAGTAATAGTAGTTCTATCGATCATATCTGCGTAATATGGTTAATAATATGAGTTAGATTCATAATAATAAGAGTAATAAGTATAGTAATTGTCGTTCTATCGATCATTTAAGCATAATATGGCTAATAATATGAGTTAGGTTGATAATAATAAGAGTAATAAGTATAGTGACTGTCGTTCTATCGATCAAATTTGCATAATATGGTAAATAATATGAGTTAGATTGATAACAGTGAGTGTAATAAGTATAGTAATTGTCGTTCTGTCGATCATGTAAGCATAATATGGCTAATAATATGAGTTAGATTGATAATAATAAGAGTAATAAGTACAGTAATTGTCGTTCTATCGATCATATAAGCATAATATGGCTAATGATATGAGTTAGAGTGATAATACTAGGAGTAGTGAGTATAGTAATTCTCATTCTATCGATTATATAAGCATAATATGGCTAATAATATGAGTTAGATTGATAATAATAAGAGTAACGAGTATAGTAATAGTAGTTCTATCGATCATATCTGCGTAATATGGTTAATAATATGAGTTAGATTCATAATAATAAGAGTAATAAGTATAGTAATTGTCGTTCTATCGATCATTTAAGCATAATATGGCTAATAATATGAGTTAGGTTGATAATAATAAGAGTAATAAGTATAGTGACTGTCGTTCTATCGATCAAATTTGCATAATATGGTAAATAATATGAGTTAGATTGATAACAGTGAGTGTAATAAGTATAGTAATTGTCGTTCTGTCGATCATGTAAGCATAATATGGCTAATAATATGAGTTAGATTGATAATAATAAGAGTAATACGTATAGTAATTGTCGTTCTATCGATCATATAAGCTTAATATGGCTAATAATATGAGTTAGATTGATAATAATAAGAGTAATAAGTATAGTAATTGTCGTTCTATCGATCATTTAAGCATAATATGGCTAATAATAAGAGTTAGATTGATAATACTAAGAGTAGTGAGTATAGTAATTGTCGTTCTATCGATCATATAAGCATAATATGGCTAATAATATGAGTTAGAGTGATAATACTAGGAGTAGTGAGTATAGTAATTCTCATTCTATCGATCATATAAGCATAATATGGCTAATAATATGAGTTAGATTGATAATAATAAGAGTAACGAGTATAGTAATAGTAGTTCTATCGATCATATCTGCGTAATATGGTTAATAATATGAGTTAGATTCATAATAATAAGAGTAATAAGTATAGTAATTGTCGTTCTATCGATCATTTAAGCATAATATGGCTAATAATATGAGTTAGGTTGATAATAGCAAGAGCAATAAGTATAGTAATTGTCGTTCTATCGATCATTTAAGCATAATATGGCTAATAATATGAGTTAGATTGATAATAATAAGAATAATAAGTATAGCAATTGTCGTTCTCTCGATCATATAAGCATAATATGGCTAATAATATGAGATAGGTTGATAATAATAAGAGTAATAGGTATAGTAAATGTCGTGCTATCGATCTTATCTGCATAATATGGTTAATAATATGAGTTAGATAGATAATAGTGAGTGTAATAAGTATAGTAATTGTCCGTCTATCGATCATATTAGCATAATATGGTTAATAATATGAGTTAGATTGATAATAATAAGAGTAGTGAGTATAGTAATTGTCATACTATCGATCATATACGCATAATATGGCTAGTAATATGAGTTAGATTTATAATAATAAGAGTAATAAGTATAGTAATTGTCGTTCTATCGATCATTTAAGCATAATATGGCTAATAATATGAGTTAGATTCATAATAATAAGAGTAATATGTATAGTAATTGTCGTTCTATCGATCATATAAGCATAATATGGCTAATAATATGAGTTAGATTGATAATAATAAGAGTAGTGAGTATAGTAATTGTCATTCTATCGATCATATAAGCATAATATGGCTAATAATATGAGTTAGATTGATAATAATAAGAGTAATAAGTACAGTAATTGTCGTTCTGTCGATCATTTAAGCATAATATGGCTAATAATATGAGTTAGATTGATAATACTAAGAGTAGTGAGTATAGTAATTCTCGTTCTATCGATCATATAAGCATAATATGGCTAATAATATGAGTTAGATTGATAATAATAAGAGTAATAAGTATAGTAATTGTCGTTCTATCGATCATTTAAGCATAATATGGCTAATAATATGAGTTAGATTGATAATAATAAGAGTAACGAGTATAGTAATAGTAGTTCTATCGATCATATCTGCGTAATATGGTTAATAATATGAGTTAGATTCATAATAATAAGAGTAATAAGTATAGTAATTGTCGTTCTATCGATCATTTAAGCATAATATGGCTAATAATATGAGTTAGGTTGATAATAGCAAGAGCAATAAGTATAGTAATTGTCGTTCTATCGATCATTTAAGCATAATATGGCTAATAATATGAGTTAGATTGATAATACTAAGAGTAGTGAGTATAGTAATTGTCGTTCTATCGATCATATAAGCATAATATGGCTAATAATATGAGTTAGAGTGATAATACTAGGAGTAGTGAGTATAGTAATTCTCATTCTATCGATCATATAAGCATAATATGGCTAATAATATGAGTTAGATTGATAATAATAAGCGTAACGAGTATAGTGATAGTAGTTCTATCGATCATATCTGCGTAATATGGTTAATAATATGAGTTAGATTCATAATAATAAGAGTAATAAGTATAGTAATTGTCGTTCTATCGATCATTTAAGCATAATATGGCTAATAATATGAGTTAGGTTGATAATAGCAAGAGCAATAAGTATAGTAATTGTCGTTCTATCGATCAAATTTGCATAATATGGTTAATAATATGAGTTAGATTGATAACAGTGAGTGTAATAAGTATGGTAATTGTCGTTCTGTCGATCATGTAAGCATAATATGGCTAATAATATGAGTTAGATTGATAATAATAAGAGTAATACGTATAGTAATTGTCGTTCTATCGATCATTTAAGCATAATATGGCTAATAATATGAGTTAGGTTGATAATAGTAAGAGTAATAAGTATAGTAATTGTCGTTCTATCGATCATTTAAGCATAATATGGCTAATAATATGAGTTAGATTGATAATAATAAGAGTAGTGAGTATAGTAATTGTAGTTCTATCGATCATATCTGCATAATATGGTTAATAATATGAGTTAGATTCATAATAATAAGAGTAATAAGTATAGTAATTGTCGTTCTATCGATCATTTAAGCATAATATGGCTAATAATATGAGTTAGGTTGATAATAGTAAGAGTAATAAGTATAGTAATTGTCGTTCTATCGATCATATAAGCATAATATGGCTAATAATATGAGTTAGATTGATAATAATAAGAGTAATAAGTATAGTAATTGTCGTTCTGTCGATCATTTAAGCATAATATGGCTAATAATATGAGTTAGATTGATAATACTAAGAGTAGTGAGTATAGTAATTCTCGTTCTATCGATCATATAAGCATAATATGGCTAATAATATGAGTTAGATTGATAATAATAAGAGTAATAAGTATAGTAATTGTCGTTCTATCGATCATTTAAGCATAATATGGCTAATAATATGAGTTAGATTGATAATAATAAGAGTAACGAGTATAGTAATAGTAGTTCTATCGATCATATCTGCGTAATATGGTTAATAATATGAGTTAGATTCATAATAATAAGAGTAATAAGTATAGTAATTGTCGTTCTATCGATCATTTAAGCATAATATGGCTAATAATATGAGTTAGGTTGATAATAGCAAGAGCAATAAGTATAGTAATTGTCGTTCTATCGATCATTTAAGCATAATATGGCTAATAATATGAGTTAGATTGATAATACTAAGAGTAGTGAGTATAGTAATTGTCGTTCTATCGATCATATAAGCATAATATGGCTAATAATATGAGTTAGAGTGATAATACTAGGAGTAGTGAGTATAGTAATTCTCATTCTATCGATCATATAAGCATAATATGGCTAATAATATGAGTTAGATTGATAATAATAAGAGTAACGAGTATAGTGATAGTAGTTCTATCGATCATATCTGCGTAATATGGTTAATAATATGAGTTAGATTCATAATAATAAGAGTAATAAGTATAGTAATTGTCGTTCTATCGATCATTTAAGCATAATATGGCTAATAATATGAGTTAGGTTGATAATAGCAAGAGCAATAAGTATAGTAATTGTCGTTCTATCGATCATTTAAGCATAATATGGCTAATAATATGAGTTAGATTGATAATAATAAGAATAATAAGTATAGCAATTGTCGTTCTCTCGATCATATAAGCATAATATGGCTAATAATATGAGTTAGGTTGATAATAAGAGTAATAAGTATAGTATTTGTCGTTCTATGGATCATATAAGCATAATATGGCTAATAATATGAGTAAGATTGATAATAATAAGAGTAATAAGTACAGTAATTGTCGTTCTATCGATCATATAAGCATAATATGGCTAATAATATGAGTTAGAGTGATAATACTAGGAGTAGTGAGTATAGTAATTCTCATTCTATCGATCATATAAGCATAATATGGCTAATAATATGAGTTAGATTGATAATAATAAGAGTAACGAGTATAGTAATAGTAGTTCTATCGATCATATCTGCGTAATATGGTTAATAATATGAGTTAGATTCATAATAATAAGAGTAATAAGTATGGTAATTGTCGTTCTATCGATCATTTAAGCATAATATGGCTAATAATATGAGTTAGGTTGATAATAATAAGAGTAATAAGTATAGTGACTGTCGTTCTATCGATCAAATTTGCGTAATATGGTTAATAATATGAGTTAGATTGATAACAGTGAGTGTAATAAGTATAGTAATTGTCGTTCTGTCGATCATGTAAGCATAATATGGCCATAATATGAGTTAGATTGATAATAATAAGAGTAATACGTATAGTAATTGTCGTTCTATCGATCATTTAAGCATAATATGGCTAATAATATGAGTTAGGTTGATAATAGTAAGAGTAATAAGTCTAGTAATTGTCGTTCTATCGATCATTTAAGCATAATATGGCTAATAATATGAGTTAGATTGATAATAATAAGAGTAGTGAGTATAGTAATTGTAGTTCTATCGATCATATCTGCATAATATGGTTAATAATATGAGTTAGATTCATAATAATAAGAGTAATAAGTATAGTAATTGTCGTTCTATCGATCATTTAAGCATAATATGGCTAATAATATGAGTTAGGTTGATAATAGTAAGAGTAATAAGTATAGTAATTGTCGTTCTATCGATCATATAAGCATAATATGGCTAATAATATGAGTTAGATTGATAATAATAAGAGTAATAAGTATAGTAATTGTCGTTCTATCGATCATTTAAGCATAATATGGCTAATAATATGAGTTAGATTGATAATACTAAGAGTAGTGAGTATAGTAATTCTCGTTCTATCGATCATATAAGCATAATATGGCTAATAATATGAGTTAGATTGATAATAATAAGAGTAATAAGTATAGTAATTGTCGTTCTATCGATCATTTAAGCATAATATGGCTAATAATATGAGATAGATTGATAATAATAAGAGTAATGAGTATAGTAATTGTAGTTCTATCGATCATATCTGCATAATATGGTTAATAATATGAGTTAGATTCATAATAATAAGAGTAATAAGTATAGTAATTGTCGTTCTATCGATCATTTAAGCATAATATGGCTAATAATATGAGATAGATTGATAATAATAAGAGAAATGAGTATAGTAATTGTAGTTCTATCGATCATATCTGCATAATATGGCTAATAATATGAGTTAGGTTGATAATAATAAGAGTAATAAGTATAGTGACTGTCGTTCTATCGATCAAATTTGCATAGTATGGTTAATAATATGAGTTAGATTGATAACAGTGAGTGTAATAGGTATAGTAATTGTCGTTCTGTCGATCATGTAAGCATAATATGGCTAATAATATGAGTTAGATTGATAATAATAAGAGTAATACGTATAGTAATTGTCGTTCTATCGATCATTTAAGCATAATATGGCTAATAATATGAGTTAGGTTGATAATAGCAAGAGCAATAAGTATAGTAATTGTCGTTCTATTGATCATTTAAGCATAATATGGCTAATAATATGAGTTAGATTGATAATAATAAGAATAATAAGTACAGCAATTGTCGTTCTCTCGATCATATAAGCATAATATGGCTAATAATATGAGATAGGTTGATAATAATAAGAGTAATAGGTATAGTAAATGTCGTGCTATCGATCTTATCTGCATAATATGGTTAATAATATGAGTTAGATAGATAATAGTGAGTGTAATAAGTATAGTAATTGTCCGTCTATCGATCATATTAGCATAATATGGTTAATAATATGAGTTAGATTGATAATAATAAGAGTAGTGAGTATAGTAATTGTCATACTATCGATCATATACGCATAATATGGCTAGTAATATGAGTTAGATTTATAATAATAAGAGTAATAAGTATAGTAATTGTCGTTCTATCGATCATTTAAGCGTAATATGGCTAATAATATGAGTTAGATTCATAATAATAAGAGTAATATGTATAGTAATTGTCGTTCTATCGATCATATAAGCATAATATGGCTAATAATATGAGTTAGATTGATAATAATAAGAGTAGTGAGTATAGTAATTGTCATTCTATCGATCATATACGCATAATATGGCTAATAATATGAGTTGGATTGATAATAATAAGAGTAATAAGTATAGTGAATGTCGTTCTATCGATCATATCAGCATAATATGGGTAATAATATGAGTTAGATTGATAATAATAAGAGTAATAAGTATAGTAATTGTCGTTCTATCGATCATTTAAGCATAATATGGCTAATAATATGAGATAGATAGATAATAATAAGAGTAATGAGTATAGTAATTGTAGTTCTATCGATCATATCAGCATAATATGGTTAATAATATGAGTTAGATTCATAATAATAAGAGTAATAAGTATGGTAATTGTCGTTCTATCGATCATTTAAGCATAATATGGCTAATAATATGAGTTAGGTTGATAATAGCAAGAGCAATAAGTATAGTAATTGTCGTTCTATCGATCATATAAGCATAATATGGCTAATAATATGAGTTAGATTGATAATAATAAGAGTAACGAGTATAGTAATAGTAGTTCTATCGATCATATCTGCGTAATATGGTTAATAATATGAGTTAGATTCATAATAATAAGAGTAATAAGTATAGTAATTGTCGTTCTATCGATCATTTAAGCATAATATGGCTAATAATATGAGTTAGGTTGATAATAGCAAGAGCAATAAGCATAGTAATTGTCGTTCTATCGATCATTTAAGCATAATATGGCTAATAATATGAGTTAGATTGATAATAATAAGAATAATAAGTATAGCAATTGTCGTTCTCTCGATCATATAAGCATAATATGGCTAATAATATGAGTTAGGTTGATAATAAGAGTAATAAGTATAGTATTTGTCGTTCTATCGATCATATAAGCATGATATGGCTAATAATATGAGTAAGATTGATAATAATAAGAGTAATAAGTACAGTAATTGTCGTTCTATCGATCATATAAGCATAATATGGCTAATAATATGAGTTAGAGTGATAATACTAGGAGTAGTGAGTATAGTAATTCTCATTCTATCGATCATATAAGCATAATATGGCTAATAATATGAGTTAGATTGATAATAATAAGAGTAACGAGTATAGTAATAGTAGTTCTATCGATCATATCTGCGTAATATGGTTAATAATATGAGTTAGATTCATAATAATAAGAGTAATAAGTATAGTAATTGTCGTTCTATCGATCATTTAAGCATAATATGGCTAATAATATGAGTTAGGTTGATAATAATAAGAGTAATAAGTATAGTGACTGTCGTTCTATCGATCAAATTTGCATAGTATGGTTAATAATATGAGTTAGATTGATAACAGTGTGTAATAGGTATAGTAATTGTCGTTCTGTCGATCATGTAAGCATAATATGGCTAATAATATGAGTTAGATTGATAATAATAAGAGTAATACGTATAGTAATTGTCGTTCTATCGATCATTTAAGCATAATATGGCTAATAATATGAGTTAGGTTGATAATAGCAAGAGCAATAAGTATAGTAATTGTCGTTCTATTGATCATTTAAGCATAATATGGCTAATAATATGAGTTAGATTGATAATAATAAGAATAATAAGTATAGCAATTGTCGTTCTCTCGATCATATAAGCATAATATGGTTAATAATATGAGTTAGATTGATAATAATAAGAGTAGTGAGTATAGTAATTGTCATACTATCGATCATATACGCATAATATGGCTAGTAATATGAGTTAGATTTATAATAATAAGAGTAATAAGTATAGTAATTGTCGTTCTATCGATCATTTAAGCATAATATGGCTAATAATATGAGTTAGATTCATAATAATAAGAGTAATATGTATAGTAATTGTCGTTCTATCGATCATATAAGCATAATATGGCTAATAATATGAGTTAGATTGATAATAATAAGAGTAGTGAGTATAGTAATTGTCATTCTATCGATCATATACGCATAATATGGCTAATAATATGAGTTGGATTGATAATAATAAGAGTAATAAGTATAGTGAATGTCGTTCTATCGATCATATCAGCATAATATGGGTAATAATATGAGTTAGATTGATAATAATAAGAGTAATAAGTATAGTGACTGTCGTTCTATCGATCAAATTTGCATAATATGGTTAATAATATGAGTTAGATTGATAACAGTGAGTGTAATAAGTATAGTAATTGTCGTTCTGTCGATCATGTAAGCATAATATGGCTAATAATATGAGTTAGATTGATAATAATAAGAGTAATACGTATAGTTATTGTCGTTCTATCGATCATTTAAGCATAATATGGCTAATAATATGAGTTAGGTTGATAATAGTAAGAGTAATAAGTATAGTAATTGTCGTTCTATCGATCATTTAAGCATAATATGGCTAATAATATGAGTCAGATTGATAATAATAAGAGTAGTGAGTATAGTAATTGTAGTTCTATCGATCATATCTGCATAATATGGTTAATAATATGAGTTAGATTCATAATAATAAGAGTAATAAGTATAGTAATTGTCGTTCTATCGATCATTTAAGCATAATATGGCTAATAATATGAGTTAGGTTGATAATAATAAGAGTAATAAGTATAGTGACTGTCGTTCTATCGATCAAATTTGCATAGTATGGTTAATAATATGAGTTAGATTGATAACAGTGAGTGTAATAAGTATAGTAATTGTCGTTCTGTCGATCATGTAAGCATAATATGGCTAATAATATGAGTTAGATTGATAATAATAAGAGTAATACGTATAGTAATTGTCGTTCTATCGATCATTTAAGCATAATATGGCTAATAATATGAGTTAGGTTGATAATAGCAAGAGCAATAAGTATAGTAATTCTCATTCTATCGATCATATAAGCATAATATGGCTAATAATATGAGTTAGATTGATAATAATAAGAGTAACGAGTATAGTAATAGTAGTTCTATCGATCATATTTGCGTAATATGGTTAATAATATGAGTTAGATTCATAATAATAGGAGTAATAAGTATAGTAATTGTCGTTCTATCGATCATGTAAGCATAATATGGCTAATAATATGAGTTAGGTTGATAATAATAAGAGTAATAAGTATAGTGACTGTCGTTCTATCGATCAAATTTGCATAATATGGTTAATAATACGAGTTAGATTGATAACAGTGAGTGTAATAAGTATAGTAATTGTCGTTCTGTCGATCATGAAAGCATAATATGGCTAATAATATGAGTTAGATTGATAATAATAAGAGTAATACGTATAGTAATTGTCGTTCTATCGATCATATAAGCATAATATGGCTAATAATATGAGTTAGATTGATAATAATAAGAGTAATAAGTATAGTAATTGTCGTTCTATCGATCATTTAAGCATAATATGGCTAATAATAAGAGTTAGATTGATAATACTAAGAGTAGTGAGTATAGTAATTCTCGTTCTATCGATCATATAAGCATAATATGGCTAATAATATGAGTTAGGTTGATAATAATAAGAGTGATAAGTACAGTAATTGTCGTTCTATCGATCATATAAGCATAATATGGCTAATAATATGAGTTAGAGTGATAATACTAGGAGTAGTGAGTATAGTAATTCTCATTCTATCGATCATATAAGCATAATATGGCTAATAATATGAGTTAGATTGATAATAATAAGAGTAATGAGTATAGTAATAGTAGTTCTATCGATCATATTTGCGTAATATGGTTAATAATATGAGTTAGATTGATAATAGTGAGTGTAATAAGTATAGTAATTGTCGTTCTATCTATCATATTAGCATAATATGGTTAATAATATGAGTTAGATTGATAATAATAAGAGTAGTGAGTATAGTAATTGTCATACTATCGATCATATACGCATAATATGGCTAGTAATATGAGTTAGATTGATAATAATAAGAGTAATAAGTATAGTAATTGTCGTTCTATCGATCATTTAAGCATAATATGGCTAATAATATGAGTTAGATTGATAATAATAAGAGTAGTGAGTATAGTAATTGTCGTTCTATCGATCATTTAAGCATAATATGGCTAATAATATGAGTTAGATTGATAATAATAAGAATAATAAGTACAGTAATTGTCGTTCTATCGATCATTTAAGCATAATATGGCTAATAATATGAGTTAGATTCATAATAATAAGAGTAATATGTATAGTAATTGTCGTTCTATCGATCATATAAGCATAATATGGCTAATAATATGAGTTAGATTGATAATAATAAGAGTAGTGAGTATAGTAATTGCCATTCTATCGATCATATACCCATAATATGGCTAATAATATGAGTTGGATTGATAAAAATAAGAGTAATAAGTATAGTGAATGTCGTTCTATCGATCATATCAGCATAATATGGGTAATAATATGAGTTAGATTGATAATAGTGAGTGTAATAAGTATAGTAATTGTCGTTCTATCGATCATATTAGCATAATATGGCTAATAATATGAGTTAGATTGATAATAATAAGAGTAATAAGTATAGTAATTGTCGTTCTATCGATCATTTAAGCATAATATGGCTAATAATAAGAGATAGATTGATAATAATAAGAGTAATGAGTATAGTAATTGTAGTTCTATCGATCATATCTGCATAATATGGTTAATAATATGAGTTAGATTCATAATAATAAGAGTAATAAGTATAGTAATTGTCGTTCTATCGATCATTTAAGCATAATATGGCTAATAATATGAGTTAGGTTGATAATAATAAGAGTAATAAGTATAGTGACTGTCGTTCTATCGATCATATAAGCATAATATGGCTAATAATATGAGTTAGATTGATAATAATAAGAGTAATAAGTATAGTAATTGTCGTTCTATCGATCATTTAAGCATAATATGGCTAATAATATGAGTTAGATTGATAATACTAAGAGTAGTGAGTATAGTAATTCTCGTTCCATCGATCATATAAGCATAATATGGCTAATAATATGAGTTAGAGTGATAATACTAGGAGTAGTGAGTATAGTAATTCTCATTCTATCGATCAAATAAGCATAATATGGCTAATAATATGAGATAGATTGATAATAATAACAGTAATAAGTATAGTAATTGTCGTTCTATCGATCATTTAAGCATAATATGGCTAATAATATGAGTTAGATTGATAATAATAAGAGTAATAAGTATAGTAATTGTCGTTCTATCGATCATTTAAGCATAATATGGCTAATAATATGAGTTAGATTGATAATAATAACAGTAATAAGTATAGTAATTGTCGTTCTATCGATAATATAAGCATAATATGGCTAATAATATGAGTTAGATTGATAATAATAAGAGTAGTGAGTATAGTAATTGTCGTTCTATCGATCATATAAGCATAATATGGCTAATAGTATGAGTTAGATTGATAATAATAAGAGTAATAAGTATAGTAATTGTCGTCCTATCGATCATTTAAGCATAATATGGCTAATAATATGAGTTAGGTTGATAATAATAAGAGTAATAAGTATAGTGACTGTCGTTCTATCGATCAAATTTGCATAATATGGTTAATAATATGAGTTAGATTGATAACAGTGAGTGTAATAAGTATAGTAATTGTCGTTCTGTCGATCATGTAAGCATAATATGGCTAATAATATGAGTTAGATTAATAATAATAAGAGTAATACGTATAGTAATTGTCGTTCTATCGATCATTTAAGCATAATATGGCTAATAATATGAGTTAGGTTGATAATAGCAAGAGCAATAAGTATAGTAATTGTCGTTCTATCGATCATTTAAGCATAATATGGCTAATAATATGAGTTAGATTGATAATAATAAGAATAATAAGTATAGCAATTGTCGTTCTCTCGATCATATAAGCATAATATGGCTAATAATATGAGTTAGGTTGATAATAAGAGTAATAAGTATAGTATTTGTCGTTCTATCGATCATATAAGCATAATATGGCTAATAATATGAGTTAGATTGATAATAATAAGAGTAATAAGTATAGTAATTGTCGTTCTATCGATTATTTAAGCATAATATGGCTAATAATATGAGTTAGATTGATAATACTAAGAGTAGTGAGTATAGTAATTCTCGCTCTATCGATCATATAAGCATAATATGGCTAATAATATGAGTTAGATTGATAATAATAAGAGTAATAAGTACAGTAATTGTCGTTCTATCGATCATATAAGCATAATATGGCTAATAATATGAGTTAGAGTGATAATACTAGGAGTAGTGAGTATAGTAATTCTCATTCTATCGATCATATAAGCATAATATGGCTAATAATATGAGTTAGATTGATAATAATAAGAGTAACGAGTATAGTAATAGTAGTTCTATCGATCATATCTGCGTAATATGGTTAATAATATGAGTTAGATTCATAATAATAAGAGTAATAAGTATAGTAATTGTCGTTCTATCGATCATTTAAGCATAATATGGCTAATAATATGAGTTAGGTTGATAATAATAAGAGTAATAAGTATAGTGACTGTCGTTCTATCGATCAAATTTGCATAATATGGTTAATAATATGAGTTAGATTGATAACAGTGAGTGTAATAAGTATAGTAATTGTCGTTCTGTCGATCATGTAAGCATAACATGGCTAATAATATGAGTTAGATTGATAATAATAAGGGTAATACGTATAGTAATTGTCGTTCTATCGATCATATAAGCATAATATGGCTAATAATATGAGTTAGATTGATAATAATAAGAGTAATAAGTATAGTAATTGTCGTTCTATCGATCATTTAAGCATAATATGGCTAATAATATGAGTTAGATTGATAATACTAAGAGTAGTGAGTATAGTAATTCTCGTTCTATCGATCATATAAGCATAATATGGCTAATAATATGAGTTAGGTTGATAATAATAAGAGTGATAAGTACAGTAATTGTCGTTCTATCGATCATATAAGCATAATATGGCTAATAATATGAGTTAGAGTGATAATACTAGGAGTAGTGAGTATAGTAATTCTCATTCTATCGATCATATAAGCATAATATGGCTAATAATATGAGTTAGATTGATAATAATAAGAGTAATGACTATAGTAATAGTAGTTCTATCGATCATATCTGCGTAATATGGTTAATAATATGAGTTAGATTGATAATAGTGAGTGTAATAAGTATAGTGAATGTCGTTCTATCGATCATATCAGCATAATATGGGTAATAATATGAGTTAGATTAATAATATTGAGTGTAATAAATATAGTAATTGTCGTTCTATCGATCACATTAGCATAATACGGTTAATAATATGAGTTAGATTGATAATAATAAGAGTAATAAGTATAGTATTTGTCGTTCTATCGATCATATAAGCATAATATGGCTAATAATATGAATTAGATCGATAATGATAAGAGTAATATGTACAGTAATTGTCGGTCTATCGATCATATAAGCATAATATGGCTAATAATATGAGTTAGATTGATAATAATAAGAGTAGTGAGTATAGTAATTGTCATACTATCGATCATATACGCATAATATGGCTAATAATATGAGTTAGATTGATAATAATAAGAGTAATAAGTATAGTAATTGTCGTTCTATCGATCAATTAAGCATAATATGGCTAATAATATGAGTTAGATTGATAATAATAAGAGTAGTGAGTATAGTAATTGTTGTTCTATCGATCATTTAAGCATAATATGGCTAATAATATGAGTTAGATTGATAATAATAAGAATAATAAGTATAGTAATTGTCGTTCTATCGATCATATAAGCATAATATGGCTAATAATATGAGTTAGGTTGATAATAATAAGAGTAATAGGTATAGTAAATGTCGTGCTACCGATCTTATCTGCATAATATGGTTAATAATATGAGTTAGATTGATAATAGTGAGTGTAATAAGTATAGTAATTGTCGTTCTATCGATCATATTAGCATAATATGGTTAATAATATGAGTTAGATTGATAAAAATAAGAGTAATATGTACAGTAATTGTCGGTCTATCGATCATATAAGCGTAATATGGCTAATAATATGAGTTAGATTGATAATAATAAGAGTAGTGAGTATAGTAATTGTCATACTATCGATCATATACGCATAATATGGCTAATAATATGAGTTAGATTGATAATAATAAGAGTAATGAGTATAGTAATAGTAGTTCTATCGATCATATCTGCGTAATATGGTTAATAATATGAGTTAGATTGATAATAGTGAGTGTAATAAGTATAGTGAATGTCGTTCTATCGATCATATCAGCATAATATGGGTAATAATATGAGTTAGATTGATAATATTGAGTGTAATAAATATAGTAATTATCGTTCTATCGATCACATTAGCATAATATGGTTAATAATATGAGTTAGATTGATAATAATAAGAGTAATAAGTATAGTATTTGTCGTTCTATCGATCATATAAGCATAATATGGCTAATAATATGAATTAGATCGATAATGATAAGAGTAATATGTACAGTAATTGTCGGTCTATCGATCATATAAGCATAATATGGCTAATAATATGAGTTAGATTGATAATAATAAGAGTAGTGAGTATAGTAATTGTCATACTATCGATCATATACGCATAATATGGCTAATAATATGAGTTAGATTGATAATAATAAGAGTAATAAGTATAGTAATTGTCGTTCTATCGATCAATTAAGCATAATATGGCTAATAATATGAGTTAGATTGATAATAATAAGAGTAGTGAGTATAGTAATTGTTGTTCTATCGATCATTTAAGCATAATATGGCTAATAATATGAGTTAGATTGATAATAATAAGAATAATAAGTATAGTAATTGTCGTTCTATCGATCATATAAGCATAATATGGCTAATAATATGAGTTAGGTTGATAATAATAAGAGTAATAGGTATAGTAAATGTCGTGCTACCGATCTTATCTGCATAATATGGTTAATAATATGAGTTAGATTGATAATAGTGAGTGTAATAAGTATAGTAATTCTCGTTCTATCGATCATATTAGCATAATATGGTTAATAATATGAGTTAGATTGATAAAAATAAGAGTAATATGTACAGTAATTGTCGGTCTATCGATCATATAAGCGTAATATGGCTAATAATATGAGTTAGATTGATAATAATAAGAGTAGTGAGTATAGTAATTGTCATACTATCGATCATATACGCATAATATGGCTAATAATATGAGTTAGATTGATAATAATAAGAGTAATGAGTATAGTAATAGTAGTTCTATCGATCATATCTGCGTAATATGGTTAATAATATGAGTTAGATTGATAATAGTGAGTGTAATAAGTATAGTGAATGTCGTTCTATCGATCATATCAGCATAATATGGGTAATAATATGAGTTAGATTGATAATATTGAGTGTAATAAATATAGTAATTATCGTTCTATCGATCACATTAGCATAATATGGTTAATAATATGTGTTAGATTGATAATAATAAGAGTAATAAGTATAGTATTTGTCGTTCTATCGATCATATAAGCATAATATGGCTAATAATATGAATTAGATCGATAATGATAAGAGTAATATGTACAGTAATTGTCGGTCTATCGATCATATAAGCATAATATGGCTAATAATATGAGTTAGATTGATAATAATAAGAGTAGTGAGTATAGTAATTGTCATACTATCGATCATATACGCATAATATGGCTAATAATATGAGTTAGATTGATAATAATAAGAGTAATAAGTATAGTAATTGTCGTTCTATCGATCAATTAAGCATAATATGGCTAATAATATGAGTTAGATTGATAATAATAAGAGTAGTGAGTATAGTAATTGTTGTTCTATCGATCATTTAAGCATAATATGGCTAATAATATGAGTTAGATTGATAATAATAAGAATAATAAGTATAGTAATTGTCGTTCTATCGATCATATAAGCATAATATGGCTAATAATATGAGTTAGGTTGATAATAATAAGAGTAATAGGTATAGTAAATGTCGTGCTACCGATCTTATCTGCATAATATGGTTAATAATATGAGTTAGATTGATAATAGTGAGTGTAATAAGTATAGTAATTCTCGTTCTATCGATCATATAAGCATAATATGGTTAATAATATGAGTTAGAGTGATAATACTAGGAGTAGTGAGTATAGTAATTCTCATTCTATCGATCAAATAAGCATAATATGGCTAATAATATGAGATAGATTGATAATAATAAGAGTAATGAGTATAGTAATTGTAGTTCTATCGATCATATGTGCATAATATGGTTAATAATATGAGTTAGATTCATAATAATAAGAGTAATAAGTATAGTAATTGTCGTTCTATCGATCATTTAAGCATAATATGGCTAATAATATGAGTTAGATTGATAATAATAAGAGTAGTGAGTATAGTAATTGTAGTTCTATCGATCATATCTGCATAATATGGTTAATAATATGAGTTAGATTCATAATAATAAGAGTAATATGTATAGTAATTGTCGTTCTATCGATCATATAAGCATAATATGGCAAATAATATGAGTTAGATTGATAATAATAAGAGTAGTGAGTATAGTAATTGTCATTCTATCGATCATATACGCATAATATGGCTAATAATATGAGTTGGATTGATAATAATAAGAGTAATAAGTATAGTGAATGTCGTTCTATCGATCATATCAGCATAATATGGGTAATAATATGAGTTAGATTGATAATAGTGAGTGTAATAAGTATAGTAATTGTCGTTCTATCGATCATATTAGCATAATATGGTTAATAATATGAGTTAGATTGATAATAATAAGAGTAATAAGTACAGTAATTGTCGTTCTGTCGATCATATAAGCATAATATGGCTAATTATATGAGTTAGATTGATAATAATAACAGTAATAAGTATAGTAATTGTCGTTCTATCGATCATATAAGCATAATATGGCTAATAATATGAGTTAGGTTGATAATAATAAGAGTAATAGGTATAGTAAATGTCGTGCTACCGATCTTATCTGCATAATATGGCTAATAATATGAGTTAGAGTGATAATACTAGGAGTAGTGAGTATAGTAATTCTCATTCTATCGATCATATAAGCATAATATGGCTAATAATATGAGTTAGATTGATAATAATAAGAGTAACGAGTATAGTAATAGTAGTTCTATCGATCATATCTGCGTAATATGGTTAATAATATGAGTTAGATTCATAATAATAAGAGTAATAAGTATAGTAATTGTCGTTCTATCGATCATTTAAGCATAATATGGCTAATAATATGAGTTAGGTTGATAATAATAAGAGTAATAAGTATAGTGACTGTCGTTCTATCGATCAAATTTGCATAATATGGTTAATAATATGAGTTAGATTGATAACAGTGAGTGTAATAAGTATAGTAATTGTCGTTCTGTCGATCATGTAAGCATAATATGGCTAATAATATGAGTTAGATTGATAATAATAAGAGTAATACGTATAGTAATTGTCGTTCTATCGATCATATAAGCATAATATGGCTAATAATATGAGTTAGATTGATAATAATAAGAGTAATAAGTATAGTAATTGTCGTTCTATCGATCATTTAAGCATAATATGGCTAATAATATGAGTTAGATTGATAATACTAAGAGTAGTGAGTATAGTAATTCTCGTTCTATCGCTCATATAAGCATAATATGGCTAATAATATGAGTTAGGTTGATAATAATAAGAGTGATAAGTACAGTAATTGTCGTTCTATCGATCATATAAGCATAATATGGCTAATAATATGAGTTAGAGTGATAATACTAGGAGTAGTGAGTATAGTAATTCTCATTCTATCGATCATATAAGCATAATATGGCTAATAATATGAGTTAGATTGATAATAATAAGAGTAATGAGTATAGTAATAGTAGTTCTATCGATCATATCTGCGTAATATGGTTAATAATATGAGTTAGATTGCTAATAGTGAGTGTAATAAGTATAGTGAATGTCGTTCTATCGATCATATCAGCATAATATGGGTAATAATATGAGTTAGATTGATAATATTGAGTGTAATAAATATAGTAATTGTCGTTCTATCGATCACATTAGCATAATATGGTTAATAATATGAGTTAGATTGATAATAATAAGAGTAATAAGTATAGTATTTGTCGTTCTATCGATCATATAAGCATAATATGGCTAATAATATGAATTAGATCGATAATGATAAGAGTAATATGTACAGTAATTGTCGGTCTATCGATCATATAAGCATAATATGGCTAATAGTATGAGTTAGATTGATAATAATAAGAGTAATAAGTATAGTAATTGTCGTTCTATCGATCATTTAAGCATAATATGGCTAATAATATGAGTTAGGTTGATAATAATAAGAGTAATAAGTATAGTGACTGTCGTTCTATCGATCAAATTTGCATAATATGGTTAATAATATGAGTTAGATTGATAACAGTGAGTGTAATAAGTATAGTAATTGTCGTTCTGTCGATCATGTAAGCATAATATGGCTAATAATATGAGTTAGATTAATAATAATAAGAGTAATACGTATAGTAATTGTCGTTCTATCGATCATTTAAGCATAATATGGCTAATAATATGAGTTAGGTTGATAATAGCAAGAGCAATAAGTATAGTAATTGTCGTTCTATCGATCATTTAAGCATAATATGGCTAATAATATGAGTTAGATTCATAATAATAAGAGTAATATGTATAGTAATTGTCGTTCTATCGATCATATAAGCATAATATGGCTAATAATATGAGTTAGATTCATAATAATAAGAGTAATATGTATAGTAATTGTCGTTCTATCGATCATATAAGCATAATATGGCTAATAATATGAGTTAGATTGATAATAATAAGAGTAGTGAGTATAGTAATTGTCATTCTATCGATCATATACGCATAATATGGCTAATAATATGAGTTGGATTGATAATAATAAGAGTAATAAGTATAGTGAATGTCGTTCTATCGATCATATCAGCATAATATGGGTAATAATATGAGTTAGATTGATAATAGTGAGTGTAATAAGTATAGTAATTGTCGTTCTATCGATCATATTAGCATAATATGGTTAATAATATGAGTTAGATTGATAATAATAAGAGTAATAAGTACAGTAATTGTCGTTCTGTCGATCATATAAGCATAATATGGCTAATTATATGAGTTAGATTTATAATAATAACAGTAATAAGTATAGTAATTGTCGTTCTATCGATAATATAAGCATAATATGGCTAATAATATGAGTTAGGTTGATAATAATAAGAGTAATAAGTATAGTGATTGTCGTTCTATCGATCAAATTTGCATAATATGGCTAATAATATGAGTTAGATTGATAATAATAAGAATAATAAGTATAGTAATTGTCGTTCTATCGATCATATAAGCATAATATGGCTAATAATATGAGTTAGATTGATAATAATAAGAGTAATAAGTATAGTAATTGTCGTTCTATCGATCATTTAAGCATAATATGGCTAATAATATGAGTTAGATTGATAATAATAAGAGTAATAAGTATAGTAATTGTCGTTCTATCGATCATTTAAGCATAATATGGCTAATAATATGAGTTAGATTGATAATAATAACAGTAATAAGTATAGTAATTGTCGTTCTATCGATAATATAAGCATAATATGGCTAATAATATGAGTTAGATTGATAATAATAAGAGTAGTGAGTATAGTAATTGTCGTTCTATCGATCATATAAGCATAATATGGCTAATAGTATGAGTTAGATTGATAATAATAAGAGTAATAAGTATAGTAATTGTCGTTCTATCGATCATTTAAGCATAATATGGCTAATAATATGAGTTAGATTGATAATAATAAGAGTAATAAGTATAGTAATTGTCGTTCTATCGATCATTTAAGCATAATATGGCTAATAATATGAGTTAGGTTGATAATAATAAGAGTAATATGTATAGTGACTGTCGTTCTATCGATCAAATTTGCATAAAATGGTTAATAATATGAGTTAGATTGATAACAGTGAGTGTAATAAGTATAGTAATTGTCGTTCTATCGATCATTTAAGCATAATATGGCTAATAATATGAGTTAGATTGATAATAATAAGAATAATAAGTATAGCAATTGTCGTTCTCTCGATCATATAAGCATAATATGGCTAATAATATGAGTTAGGTTGATAATAAGAGTAATAAGTATAGTATTTGTCGTTCTATCGATCATATAAGCATAATATGGCTAATAATATGAGTTAGATTGATAATAATAAGAGTAATAAGTACAGTAATTGTCGTTCTATCGATCATATAAGCATAATATGGCTAATAATATGAGTTAGAGTGATAATACTAGGAGTAGTGAGTATAGTAATTCTCATTCTATCGATCATATAAGCATAATATGGCTAATAATATGAGTTAGATTGATAATAATAAGAGTAACGAGTATAGTAATAGTAGTTCTATCGATCATATCTGCGTAATATGGTTAATAATATGAGTTAGATTCATAATAATAAGAGTAATAAGTATAGTAATTGTCGTTCTATCGATCATTTAAGCATAATATGGCTAATAATATGAGTTAGGTTGATAATAATAAGAGTAATAAGTATAGTGACTGTCGTTCTATCGATCAAATTTGCATAATATGGTTAATAATATGAGTTAGATTGATAACAGTGAGTGTAATAAGTATAGTAATTGTCGTTCTGTCGATCATGTAAGCATAATATGGCTAATAATATGAGTTAGATTGATAGTAATAAGAGTAATACGTATAGTATTTGTCGTTCTATCGATCATATAAGCATAATATGGCTAATAATATGAGTTAGATTGATAATAATAAGAGTAATAAGTATAGTAATTGTCGTTCTATCGATCATTTAAGCATAATATGGCTAATAATATGAGTTAGATTGATAATACTAAGAGTAGTGAGTATAGTAATTCTCGTTCTATCGATCATATAAGCATAATATGGCTAATAATATGAGTTAGGTTGATAATAATAAGAGTGATAAGTACAGTAATTGTCGTTCTATCGATCATATAAGCATAATATGGGTAATAATATGAGTTAGATTGATAATATTGAGTGTAATAAATATAGTAATTGTCGTTCTATCGATCACATTAGCATAATATGGTTAATAATATGAGTTAGATTGATAATAATAAGAGTAACAAGTATAGTATTTGTCGTTCTATCGATCATATAAGCATAATATGGCTAATAATATGAATTAGATCGATAACGATAAGAGTAATAAGTATAGTAATTGTCGGTCTATCGATCATATAAGCATAATATGGCTAATAGTATGAGTTAGATTGATAATAATAAGAGTAATAAGTATAGTAATTGTCGTTCTATCGATCATTTAAGCATAATATGGCTAATAATATGAGTTAGGTTGATAATAATAAGAGTAATAAGTATAGTGACTGTCGTTCTATCGATCAAATTTGCATAATATGGTTAATAATATGAGTTAGATTGATAACAGTGAGTGTAATAAGTATAGTAATTGTCGTTCTGTCGATCATGTAAGCATAATATGGCTAATAATATGAGTTAGATTAATAATAATAAGAGTAATACGTATAGTAATTGTCGTTCTATCGATCATTTAAGCATAATATGGCTAATAATATGAGTTAGGTTGATAATAGCAAGAGCAATAAGTATAGTAATTGTCGTTCTATCGATCATTTAAGCATAATATGGCTAATAATATGAGTTAGATTGATAATAATAAGAATAATAAGTATAGCAATTGTCGTTCTCTCGATCATATAAGCATAATATGGCTAATAATATGAGTTAGGTTGATAATAAGAGTAATAAGTATAGTATTTGTCGTTCTATCGATCATATAAGCATAATATGGCTAATAATATGAGTTAGATTGATAATAATAAGAGTAATAAGTATAGTAATTGGCGTTCTATCGATTATTTAAGCATAATATGGCTAATAATATGAGTTAGATTGATAATACTAAGAGTAGTGAGTATAGTAATTCTCGCTCTATCGATCA